>NW_027478569.1:686032-974292 GCF_051014685.1 Ptiloglossa arizonensis | reverse complement strand
TATTACGCATAACGTATAACGCATAACGTATAACGTATCACGTATAACCTATGACGTATAACGTATAACGTATATCGTATAACGTATCACGTATAACGTATTACGAATAACGTGTAACGTATAACGTATGACGTATAACTTATAACGTATAACGTATAACGTATAACGTATAACGTATAACGTATAACGTATAACGTATAACGTATAACGTATAACGTATGACGTATAACGTATAACGTATAACGTATAACGTATAACGTATAACGAATAACGTATAACGTATAACGTATAACGTATAACGTATAACGAATGGCGTGAAACGTATAACGCATAACGTATAACGCATAACGTATAACGTATCACGTATAACCTATGACGTATAACGTATAACGTATATCGTATAACGTATAACGTATAACGTATAACGTATAACGTATAACATATAACGTATAACGTATAACGTATAGCATGTAACGTATAACGTATAACGTATAATGTATAACGTATAACGTATAACGTATAACATATAACGTATAACGTATAACGTATAGCATGTAACGTATAACGTATAGCATGTAACGTATAAGGTATAACGTATAACGTATAACGTATAACGTATAACGTATAACGGATAACGTATAACGTATTACGCATAACGTATAACGTATAACGTATATCGTATAACGTATAACGTATAACGTATAACGTATAACGTATAAGGTATAACGTATAACGTATAACGTATAACGTATAACGTATAACGTATAACGTATAACGTATAACGTATAACGTATAACGTATACCGTATAACGTATAACGTATAACGTATAACGTATAACGTATAACGTATAACGTATAACGTATGACGTATAACGTATAACGTATAACGTATAACGTATAACGTATAACGTATAACGTATAACGTATAACGTATAACGTATAACGTATAACGTATAACGTATAACGTATAACGTATAACGTATAACGTATAACGTATAACGTATAACGTATAACGTATAACGTATAACGTATAACGTATAACGTATAACGTATAACGTATAACGTATAACGTATAACGTATAACGTATAACGTATGACGTATAACGTATAACGTATAACGTATAACGTATAACGTATAACGTATAACGTAAAACGTATAACGTATAACGTATAACGTATAACGTATAACGTATAACGTATATCGTAAAACGTATAACGTATAACGTATAACGTATAACGTATTACGTATAACGTATAACGTATAACGTATAACGTATAACGTATAACGTATAACGAATAACGTATAACGTATAACGTATAACGTATAACGTATAACGAATGACGTGAAACGTATAACGCATAACGTATAACGCATAACGTATAATGTATCACGTATAACCTATGACGTATAACGTATAACGTATATCGTATAACGTTTAACGTATGACGTATAACGTATAACGTATAACGTATAACGTATAACGTATAACGTATAACGTATAACGTATAACGTATAACGTATAACGTATAACGTATAACGTATAACGTATAACGTATAACGTATAACGTATAACGTATAACGTATAACGTAAAACGTATAACGTATAACGTATAACGTATAACGTATAACGTATAACGTATATCGTAAAACGTATAACGTATAACGTATAACGTATAACGTATTACGTATAACGTATAACGTATAACGTATAACGTATAACGTATAACGTATAACGAATAACGTATAACGTATAACGTATAACGTATAACGTATAACGAATGACGTGAAACGTATAACGCATAACGTATAACGCATAACGTATAACGTATCACGTATAACCTATGACGTATAACGTATAACGTATATCGTTTAACGTATAACGTATAACGTATAACGTATAACGTATAACGTATAACGTATATCGTAAAACGTATAACGTATAACGTATAACGTATAACGTATAACGTATAACGCATAACGTATAACGTACAACGTATAACGTACCACGTATAACGTATTACGAATAACGTGTAAAGTATAACGTATGACGTATAACGTATAGCGTATAACGCATGACGTACAACGTATAACGTATAACGTATAACGTATAACGTATAACGTATAACGTATAACGTATAACGTATAACGTATAACGTATAACGTATAACATATAACGTAAAACGTACAACGCATAACGTATATCGTATACCGCATAACGTATAACGTATAACGTATAACGCATAACGTATAACGCATAACGAATAACGTATAACGTATAACCTATGACGTATAACGTAAAACGTATAACGTATAACGTATAACGTATAACGTATAACGTATAACGTATAACGTATAACGTATAACGTATAACGTATAACGTATAACGTATTACGTATAACGTATAACGTATAACGTATAACGTATAACGTAAAACGTATACCGCATAACGTGTAATGAAGAACGTATAACGAATAACGTAAAACGTATAACGCATAACGTATAACGTATAACGTGTAACGAAGAACGTATAACGAATAACGTATAACGTATATCGTATAACGTATAACGTATAACGTATAACGAATAACGTATAACGTATAACGTATGACGTATAACGTATAACGTATAACGTATAACGTATAACGTATAACGTATAACGAATAACGTAAAACGTATTAGGTATTACATATTTCGTATAACATATAACGTGTATCGTATAACTAATGACGTATAACTTATAACGTATAACGTATAATGTATAACGTATAACTTGTAACGAAAAACGTATAACGAATAACGTAAAACGTATGACGCATTACATATTACGCATAACGTATAACGTATAACGTATAACGTATGACGTATAACGTATAACGTATAACGTATAACGTATAACATATAACGTATAACGTATAACGTATAGCATGTAACGTATAAGGTATAACGTATAACGTATAACGTATAACGTATAACGTATAACGTATAACGTATTACGCATAACGTATAACGCATAACGTATAACGTATCACGTATAACCTATGACGTATAACGTATAACGTATATCGTATAACGTATCACGTATAACGTATTACGAATAACGTGTAACGTATAACGTATGACGTATAACTTATAACGTATAACGTATAACGTATAACGTATAACGTATAACGTATAACGTATAACGTATAACGTATAACGTATAACGTATGACGTATAACGTATAACGTATAACGTATAACGTATAACGTATAACGAATAACGTATAACGTATAACGTATAACGTATAACGTATAACGAATGGCGTGAAACGTATAACGCATAACGTATAACGCATAACGTATAACGTATCACGTATAACCTATGACGTATAACGTATAACGTATATCGTATAACGTATAACGTATAACGTATAACGTATAACGTATAACGTATAACGTATAACGTATTACGAATAACGTGTAACGTATAACGTATGACGTATAACGTATAGCGTATAACGCATGACGTACAACGTATAACGTATAACGTATAACGTATAACGTATAACGAATTACGTATAACGTATAACGTATAACGTATGACGTATAACGAATCACGTGGAACGTATAACGCATAACGTTTAACGCATAACGTATAACGTATCTCGTATAACCTATGACGTATAACGTATAACGTATATCGTATAACGTATAACGTATAACGTATAACGTATAACGTATAACGTATAACGTATATCGTAAAACGTATAACGTATAACGTATAACGTATAACGTATAACGTATAACGCATAACGTATAACGTACAACGTATAACGTACCACGTATAACGTATTACGAATAACGTGTAAAGTATAACGTATGACGTATAACGTATAGCGTATAACGCATGACGTACAACGTATAACGTATAACGTATAACGTATAACGTATAACGTATAACGTATAACGTATAACGTATAACGTATAACGTATAACATATAACGTAAAACGTACAACGCATAACGTATATCGTATACCGCATAACGTATAACGTATAACGTATAACGCATAACGTATAACGCATAACGAATAACGTATAACGTATAACCTATAACGTATAACGTAAAACGTATAACGTATAACGTATAACGTATAACGTATAACGTATAACGTATAACGTATAACGTATAACGTATAACGTATAACGTATAACGTATTACGTATAACGTATAACGTATAACGTATAACGTATAACGTAAAACGTATACCGCATAACGTGTAATGAAGAACGTATAACGAATAACGTAAAACGTATAACGCATAACGTATAACGTATAACGTGTAACGAAGAACGTATAACGAATAACGTATAACGTATATCGTATAACGTATAACGTATAACGTATAACGAATAACGTATAACGTATAACGTATGACGTATAACGTATAACGTATAACGTATAACGTATAACGTATAACGTATAACGAATAACGTAAAACGTATTAGGTATTACATATTTCGTATAACATATAACGTGTATCGTATAACTAATGACGTATAACTTATAACGTATAACGTATAACGTATAACGTATAACTTGTAACGAAAAACGTATAACGAATAACGTAAAACGTATGACGCATTACATATTACGCATAACGTATAACGTATAACGTATAACGTATGACGTATAACGTATAACGTATAACGTATAACGTATAACATATAACGTATAACGTATAACGTATAGCATGTAACGTATAAGGTATAACGTATAACGTATAACGTATAACGTATAACGTATAACGTATAACGTATTACGCATAACGTATAACGCATAACGTATAACGTATCACGTATAACCTATGACGTATAACGTATAACGTATATCGTATAACGTATCACGTATAACGTATTACGAATAACGTGTAACGTATAACGTATGACGTATAACTTATAACGTATAACGTATAACGTATAACGTATAACGTATAACGTATAACGTATAACGTATAACGTATAACGTATAACGTATGACGTATAACGTATAACGTATAACGTATAACGTATAACGTATAACGAATAACGTATAACGTATAACGTATAACGTATAACGTATAACGAATGGCGTGAAACGTATAACGCATAACGTATAACGCATAACGTATAACGTATCACGTATAACCTATGACGTATAACGTATAACGTATATCGTATAACGTATAACGTATAACGTATAACGTATAACGTATAACATATAACGTATAACGTATAACGTATAGCATGTAACGTATAACGTATAACGTATAATGTATAACGTATAACGTATAACGTATAACATATAACGTATAACGTATAACGTATAGCATGTAACGTATAACGTATAGCATGTAACGTATAAGGTATAACGTATAACGTATAACGTATAACGTATAACGTATAACGTATAACGTATAACGGATAACGTATAACGTATTACGCATAACGTATAACGTATAACGTATATCGTATAACGTATAACGTATAACGTATAACGTATAACGTATAAGGTATAACGTATAACGTATAACGTATAACGTATAACGTATAACGTATAACGTATAACGTATAACGTATAACGTATAACGTATACCGTATAACGTATAACGTATAACGTATAACGTATAACGTATAACGTATAACGTATAACGTATGACGTATAACGTATAACGTATAACGTATAACGTATAACGTATAACGTATAACGTATAACGTATAACGTATAACGTATAACGTATAACGTATAACGTATAACGTATAACGTATAACGTATAACGTATAACGTATAACGTATAACGTATAACGTATAACGTATAACGTATAACGTATAACGTATAACGTATAACGTATAACGTATAACGTATAACGTATAACGTATAACGTATAACGTATAACGTATGACGTATAACGTATAACGTATAACGTATAACGTATAACGTATAACGTATAACGTAAAACGTATAACGTATAACGTATAACGTATAACGTATAACGTATAACGTATATCGTAAAACGTATAACGTATAACGTATAACGTATAACGTATTACGTATAACGTATAACGTATAACGTATAACGTATAACGTATAACGTATAACGAATAACGTATAACGTATAACGTATAACGTATAACGTATAACGAATGACGTGAAACGTATAACGCATAACGTATAACGCATAACGTATAATGTATCACGTATAACCTATGACGTATAACGTATAACGTATATCGTATAACGTTTAACGTATGACGTATAACGTATAACGTATAACGTATAACGTATAACGTATAACGTATAACGTATAACGTATAACGTATAACGTATAACGTATAACGTATAACGTATAACGTATAACGTATAACGTATAACGTATAACGTATAACGTATAACGTAAAACGTATAACGTATAACGTATAACGTATAACGTATAACGTATAACGTATATCGTAAAACGTATAACGTATAACGTATAACGTATAACGTATTACGTATAACGTATAACGTATAACGTATAACGTATAACGTATAACGTATAACGAATAACGTATAACGTATAACGTATAACGTATAACGTATAACGAATGACGTGAAACGTATAACGCATAACGTATAACGCATAACGTATAACGTATCACGTATAACCTATGACGTATAACGTATAACGTATATCGTTTAACGTATAACGTATAACGTATAACGTATAACGTATAACGTATAACGTATATCGTAAAACGTATAACGTATAACGTATAACGTATAACGTATAACGTATAACGCATAACGTATAACGTACAACGTATAACGTACCACGTATAACGTATTACGAATAACGTGTAAAGTATAACGTATGACGTATAACGTATAGCGTATAACGCATGACGTACAACGTATAACGTATAACGTATAACGTATAACGTATAACGTATAACGTATAACGTATAACGTATAACGTATAACGTATAACGTATAACATATAACGTAAAACGTACAACGCATAACGTATATCGTATACCGCATAACGTATAACGTATAACGTATAACGCATAACGTATAACGCATAACGAATAACGTATAACGTATAACCTATGACGTATAACGTAAAACGTATAACGTATAACGTATAACGTATAACGTATAACGTATAACGTATAACGTATAACGTATAACGTATAACGTATAACGTATAACGTATTACGTATAACGTATAACGTATAACGTATAACGTATAACGTAAAACGTATACCGCATAACGTGTAATGAAGAACGTATAACGAATAACGTAAAACGTATAACGCATAACGTATAACGTATAACGTGTAACGAAGAACGTATAACGAATAACGTATAACGTATATCGTATAACGTATAACGTATAACGTATAACGAATAACGTATAACGTATAACGTATGACGTATAACGTATAACGTATAACGTATAACGTATAACGTATAACGTATAACGTATAACGAATAACGTAAAACGTATTAGGTATTACATATTTCGTATAACATATAACGTGTATCGTATAACTAATGACGTATAACTTATAACGTATAACGTATAACGTATAACGTATAACTTGTAACGAAAAACGTATAACGAATAACGTAAAACGTATGACGCATTACATATTACGCATAACGTATAACGTATAACGTATAACGTATGACGTATAACGTATAACGTATAACGTATAACGTATAACATATAACGTATAACGTATAACGTATAGCATGTAACGTATAAGGTATAACGTATAACGTATAACGTATAACGTATAACGTATAACGTATAACGTATTACGCATAACGTATAACGCATAACGTATAACGTATCACGTATAACCTATGACGTATAACGTATAACGTATATCGTATAACGTATCACGTATAACGTATTACGAATAACGTGTAACGTATAACGTATGACGTATAACTTATAACGTATAACGTATAACGTATAACGTATAACGTATAACGTATAACGTATAACGTATAACGTATAACGTATAACGTATGACGTATAACGTATAACGTATAACGTATAACGTATAACGTATAACGAATAACGTATAACGTATAACGTATAACGTATAACGTATAACGAATGGCGTGAAACGTATAACGCATAACGTATAACGCATAACGTATAACGTATCACGTATAACCTATGACGTATAACGTATAACGTATATCGTATAACGTATAACGTATAACGTATAACGTATAACGTATAACGTATAACGTATATCGTATAACGTATAACGTATAACGTATAACGTATATCGTATAACGTATAACGTATAACGTATAACGTATAACGTATAAGGTATAACGTATAACGTATAACGTATAACGTATAACGTATAACGTATAACGTATAACGTATAACGTATAACGTATAACGTATACCGTATAACGTATAACGTATAACGTATAACGTATAACGTATAACGTATAACGTATAACGTATAACGTATGACGTATAACGTATAACGTATAACGTATAACGTATAACGTATAACGTATAACGTATAACGTATAACGTATAACGTATAACGTATAACGTATAACGTATAACGTATAACGTATAACGTATAACGTATAACGTATAACGTATAACGTATAACGTATAACGTATAACGTATAACGTATAACGTATAACGTATAACGTATAACGTATAACGTATAACGTATAACGTATAACGTATAACGTATAACGTATGACGTATAACGTATAACGTATAACGTATAACGTATAACGTATAACGTATAACGTAAAACGTATAACGTATAACGTATAACGTATAACGTATAACGTATAACGTATATCGTAAAACGTATAACGTATAACGTATAACGTATAACGTATTACGTATAACGTATAACGTATAACGTATAACGTATAACGTATAACGTATAACGAATAACGTATAACGTATAACGTATAACGTATAACGTATAACGAATGACGTGAAACGTATAACGCATAACGTATAACGCATAACGCATAACGTATCACGTATAACCTATGACGTATAACGTATAACGTATATCGTATAACGTTTAACGTATGACGTATAACGTATAACGTATAACGTATAACGTATAACGTATAACGTATAACGTATAACGTATAACGTATAACGTATAACGTATAACGTATAACGTATAACGTATAACGTATAACGTATAACGTATAACGTATAACGTATAACGTATAACGAATAACGTATAACGTATAACGTATAACGTATGACGTATAACGAATGACGTGGAACGTATAACGCATAACGTTTAACGCATAACGTATAACGTATCACGTATAACCTATGACGTATAACGTATAACGTATATCGTATAACGTATAACGTATAACGTATAACGTATAACGTATAACGTATAACGTATAACGTATAACGTATATCGTAAAACGTATAACGTATAACGTATAACGTATAACGTATAACGCATAACGTATAACGTACAACGTATGACGTACCACGTATAACGTATTACGAATAACGTGTAAAGTATAACGTATGACGTATAACGTATAACGTATAACGCATAACGTATAACGTATAACGTATAACGTATAACGTATAACGTATAACGTATAACGTATAACGTATAACGTATAACGTAAAACGTACAACGCATAACGTATATCGTATACCGCATAACGTATAACGTATAACGTATAACGCATAACGTATAACGCATAACGAATAACGTATAACGTATAACGTATAACGTATAACGTATAACGTAAAACGTATAACGTATAACGTATAACGTATTACGTATAACGTATAACGTATAACGTATAACGTATAACCTATGACGTATAACGTATAACGTATAACGTATAACGTATATCGTATAACGTATAACGTATAACGTATAACGTATAACGTATAACGAATGACGTGAAACGTATTACGCATAACGTATAACGCATAACGTATAACGTATCACGTATAACCTATGACGTATAACGTATAACGTATATCGTATAACGTATCACGTATAACGTATTACGAATAACGTGTAACGTATAACGTATGACGTATAACTTATAACGTATAACGTATAACGTATAACGTATAACGTATAACTTATAACGTATAACGTATAACGTATGACGTATAACGTATAACGTCTAACGTATAACGAATAACGTATAACATATAACGTATAACGTATAACGTATAGCATGTAACGTATAACGTATAATGTATAACGTATAACGTATAACGTATAACGTATAACGTACAACGTATAACGTATCACGTATAACGTATAACGTATTACGTATAACGTATAACGTATAACATATAACGTATAACCTACGACGTATAACGTATAACGTATAACGTATAACGTATATCGTATAACGTATAACGTATAACGTATATCGTATACCGCATAACGTATAACGTATAACGTATAACGCATAACGTATAACGCATAACGAATAACGTATAACGTATAACCTATGACGTATAACGTATAACGTATAACGTATAACGTATAACGTATATCGTATAACGTATAACGTATAACGTATAACGTATAACGTATAACGTATAACGTATAACGAATGACGTGAAACGTATTACGCATAACGTATAACGCATAACGTATAACGTATCACGTATAACCTATGACGTATAACGTATAACGTATATCGTATAACGTATCACGTATAACGTATTACGAATAACGTGTAACGTATAACGTATGACGTATAACTTATAACGTATAACGTATAACGTATAACGTATAACGTATAACGTATAACGTATAACGTATAACGTATAACGTATAACGTATGACGTATAACGTATAACGTATAACGTATAACGTATAACGTATAACGTATAACGTAAAACGTATAACGTATAACGTATAACGTATAACGTATAACGTATAACGTATAACGTATAACGTATAACGTATAACGAATGACGTGGAACGTATAACGCATAACGTATAACGCATAACGTATAACGTATCACGTATAACCTATGACGTTTAACGTATAACGTATATCGTATAACGTATAGGGTATAACGTATAACGTATAACGTATAACGTATAACGTATAACGTATAACGTATAACGTATAACGTATAACGTATAACGTATAACGTATAACGTATAACGTATAACGTGTAACGTATAACGTATAACGTATAACGTATAACGTATAACGTATAACGAATTACGTATAACGTATAACGTATAACGTATGACGTATAACGAATGACGTGGAACGTATAACGCATAACGTTTAACGCATAACGTATAACGTATCTCGTATAACCTATGACGTATAACGTATAACGTATATCGTATAACGTATAACGTATAACGTATAACGTATAACGTATAACGTATAACGTATATCGTAAAACGTATAACGTATAACGTATAACGTATAACGTATAACGTATAACGCATAACGTATAACGTACAACGTATAACGTACCACGTATAACGTATTACGAATAACGTGTAAAGTATAACGTATGACGTATAACGTATAGCGTATAACGCATGACGTACAACGTATAACGTATAACGTATAACGTATAACGTATAACGTATAACGTATAACGTATAACGTATAACGTATAACGTATAACGTATAACATAAAACGTAAAACGTACAACGCATAACGTATATCGTATACCGCACAACGTATAACGTATAACGTATAACGCATAACGTATAACGCATAACGAATAACGTATAACGTATAACCTATGACGTATAACGTAAAACGTATAACGTATAACGTATAACGTATAACGTATAACGTATAACGTATAACGTATAACGTATAACGTATAACGTATAACGTATAACGTATAACGTATAACGTATAACGTATAACGTATTACGTATAACGTATAACGTATAACGTATAACGTATAACGTAAAACGTATACCGTATAACGTGTAATGAATAACGTATAACGAATAACGTAAAACGTATAACGCATAACGTATAACGTATAGCGTGTAACGAAGAACGTATAACGAATAACGTATAACGTATATCGTATAACGTATAACGTATAACGTATAACGAATAACGTATAACGTATAACGTATGACGTATAACGTATAACGTATAACGTATAACGTATAACGTATAACGTATAACGAATAACGTAAAACGTATTAGGTATTACATATTTCGTATAACATATAACGTGTATCGTATAACTAATGACGTATATCTTATAACGTATAACGTATAACGTATAACGTATAACTTGTAACGAAAAACGTATAACGAATAGCGTAAAACGTATGACGCATTACATATTACGCATAACGTATAACGTATAACGTATAACGTATAACGTATAACGTATAACGTATAACGTATAACGTATAACGTATAACGTATAACGTATAACGTATAACGTATAACGTATAACGTATAACGTATAACGTATAACGTATAACGTATAACGTATAACGTATAACGTATAACGTATAACGTATAACGTATAACGAATAACGTAAAACGTATAACGCATAACGTATAACGCATAACGTGTAACGAAGAACGTATAACGAATAACGTATAACGTATATCGTATAACGTATAACGTATAACGTATAACGTATTACGAATAACGTGTAACGTATAAAGTATATCGTGTAACGAAGAACGTATAACGAATAACGTATAACGTATATCGTATAACGTATAACGTATAACGTATAACGTATAACGTATAACGTATAACGTATAACGCATAACGTATAACGCATAACGTGTAACGAAGAACGTATAACGAATAACGTATAACGTATATCGTATAACGTATAACGTATAACGTATAACGTATTACGAATAACGTGTAACGTATAAAGTATATCGTGTAACGAAGAACGTATAACGAATAACGTATAACGTATATCGTATAACGTATAACGTATAACGTATAACGTATAACGTATAACGTATAACGTATAACGTATAACGTATAACGTATAACGTATAACGTATAACGTATAACGTGTAACGTATAACGTATAGCGTATAACGTATAACGTATAACGTATAACGTATAACGTATAACGTATAACGTATAACGTATAACGTATAACGTATAACGTATAACGTATAACGTATAACGTATAACGTATAACCTATGACGTATAACTTGTAACGAAAAACGTATAACGAATAGCGTAAAACGTATGACGCATTACATATTACGCATAACGTATAACGTATAACGTATAACGTATAACGTATAACGTATAACGTATAACGTATAACGTATAACGTATAACGTATAACGTATAACGTATAACGTAAAACGTACAACGCATAACGTATATCGTATACCGCATAACGTATAACGTATAACGTATAACGCATAACGTATAACGCATAACGAATAACGTATAACGTATAACGTATAACGTATAACGTATAACTTGTAACGAAAAACGTATAACGAATAGCGTAAAACGTATGACGCATTACATATTACGCATAACGTATAACGTATAACGTATAACGTATAACGTATAACGTATAACGTATAACGTATAACGTATAACGTATAACGTATAACGTATAACGTATAACGTATAACGTATAACGTATAACGTATAACGTATAACGTATAACGTATAACGTATAACGTATAACGTATGACGTATAACGTATAACGTATAACGCATAACGTATAACGTATAACGTATAACGTATAACGTATAACGTATAACGTATAACGTATAACGTATAACGTATAACGTAAAACGTACAACGCATAACGTATATCGTATACCGCATAACGTATAACGTATAACGTATAACGCATAACGTATAACGCATAACGAATAACGTATAACGTATAACGTATAACGTATAACGTATAACGTAAAACGTATAACGTATAACGTATAACGTATTACGTATAACGTATAACGTATAACGTATAACGTATAACCTATGACGTATAACGTATAACGTATAACGTATAACGTATATCGTATAACGTATAACGTATAACGTATAACGTATAACGTATAACGAATGACGTGAAACGTATTACGCATAACGTATAACGCATAACGTATAACGTATGACGTATAACCTATGACGTATAACGTATAACGTATATCGTATAACGTATCACGTATAACGTATTACGAATAACGTGTAACGTATAACGTATGACGTATAACTTATAACGTATAACGTATAACGTATAACGTATAACGTATAACTTATAACGTATAACGTATAACGTATGACGTATAACGCATAACGTCTAACGTATAACGAATAACGTATAACATATAACGTATAACGTATAACGTATAGCATGTAACGTATAACGTATAATGTATAACGTATAACGTATAACGTATAACGTATAACGTACAACGTATAACGTATCACGTATAACGTATAACGTATTACGTATAACGTATAACGTATAACGTATAACGTATAACCTACGACGTATAACGTATAACGTATAACGTATAACGTATATCGTATAACGTATAACGTATAACGTATATCGTATACCGCATAACGTATAACGTATAACGTATAACGCACAACGTATAACGCATAACGAATAACGTATAACGTATAACCTATGACGTATAACGTATAACGTATAACGTATAACGTATAACGTATATCGTATAACGTATAACGTATAATGTATAACGTATAACGTATAACGTATAACGTATAACGAATGACGTGAAACGTATTACGCATAACGTATAACGCATAACGTATAACGTATCACGTATAACCTATGACGTATAACGTATAACGTATATCGTATAACGTATCACGTATAACGTATTACGAATAACGTGTAACGTATAACGTATGACGTATAACTTATAACGTATAACGTATAACGTATAACGTATAACGTATAACGTATAACGTATAACGAATAACGTAAAACGTATTAGGTATTACATATTTCGTATAACATATAACGTGTATCGTATAACTAATGACGTATAACTTATAACGTATAACGTATAACATATAACGTATAACGTATAACGTATAGCATGTAACGTATAACCTATAACGTATAACGTATAACGTATAACGTATAACGTATAACGTATAACGTATAACGCATAACGTATAACGTATAACGTATAACGTATAACGTATAACGTATAACGTATAACGTATAACGTATAACGTATAACGTATAACGTATAACGTATAACGTATAACGTATAACGTATAACGTATAACGTATAACGTATAACGTATAACGTATAACGAATAACGTAAAACGTATAACGCATAACGTATAACGCATAACGTGTAACGAAGAACGTATAACGAATAACGTATAACGTATATCGTATAACGTATAACGTATAACGTATAACGTATTACGAATAACGTGTAACGTATAAAGTATATCGTGTAACGAAGAACGTATAACGAATAACGTATAACGTATATCGTATAACGTATAACGTATAACGTATAACGTATAACGTATAACGTATAACGTATAACGTATAACGTATAACGTATAACGTATAACGTATAACGTATAACGTATAACGTATAACGTATAACGTGTAACGTATAACGTATAGCGTATAACGTATAACGTATAACGTATAGCCTATGACGTATAACGTATAACGTATATCGTATAACGTATAACATATAACGAATAACGTATAACGCATAACGTATAACGTATAACGTATAACGTATAACGTATAACGCATAACGTATAAAGCATAACGAATAACGTATAACGTATAACGCATAACGTATAACGCATAACGAATAACGTATAACGTATAACCTATGACGTATAACGTAAAACGTATAACGTATAACGTATAACGTATAACGTATAACGTATAACGTATAACGTATAACGTATAACGTATAACATATAACGTATTACGTATAACGTATAACGTATAACGTATAACGTATAACGTATAACGTATACCGTATAACGTGTAACGAAGAACGTATAACGAATAACGTAAAACGTATAACGCATAACGTATAACGTATAACGTGTAACGAAGAACGTATAACGAATAACGTATAACGTATATCGTATAACGTATAACGTATAACGTATAACGAATAACGTATAACGTATAACGTATGACGTATAACGTATAACGTATAACGTATAACGTATAACGTATAACGTATAACGTATAACGAATAACGTAAAACGTATTACGTATTACATATTTCGTATAACATATAACGTGTATCGTATAACTAATGACGTATAACTTATAACGTATAACGTATAACGTATAACGTATAACGTATAACCTATGACGTATAACGTAAAACGTATAACGTATAACGTATAACGTATAACGTATAACGTATAACGTATAACGTATAACGTATAACATATAACGTATTACGTATAACGAATAACGTATAACGTATAACCTATGACGTATAACGTAAAACGTATAACGTATAACGTATAACGTATAACGTATAACGTATAACGTATAACGAATAACGTATAACGTATAACGCATAACGTATAACGCATAACGAATAACGTATAACGTATAACCTATGACGTATAACGTAAAACGTATAACGTATAACGTATAACGTATAACGTATAACGTATAACGTATAACGTATAACGAATGACGTGAAACGTATAACGCATAACGTATAACGCATAACGTATAACGTATCACGTATAGCCTATGACGTATAACGTATAACGTATATCGTATAACGTATAACGTATAACGTATAACGTATAACGTATAACGTATACCGTATAACGTGTAACGAAGAACGTATAACGAATAACGTAAAACGTATAACGCATAACGTATAACGTATAACGTGTAACGAAGAACGTATAACGAATAACGTATAACGTATATCGTATAACGTATAACGTATAACGTATAACGAATAACGTATAACGTATAACGTATGACGTATAACGTATAACGTATAACGTATAACGTATAACGTATAACGTATAACGAATAACGTAAAACGTATTACGTATTACATATTTCGTATAACATATAACGTGTATCGTATAACTAATGACGTATAACTTATAACGTATAACGTATAACGTATGACGTATACCGTATAACGTGTAACGAAGAACGTATAACGAATAACGTAAAACGTATAACGCATAACGTATAACGTATAACGTGTAACGAAGAACGTATAACGAATAACGTATAACGTATATCGTATAACGTATAACGTATAACGTATAACGAATAACGTATAACGTATAACGTATGACGTATAACGTATAACGTATAACGTATAACGTATAACGTATAACGTATAACGAATAACGTAAAACGTATTACGTATTACATATTTCGTATAACATATAACGTGTATCGTATAACTAATGACGTATAACTTATAACGTATAACGTATAACGTATAACGTATAACGTATAACTTGTAACGAAAAACGTATAACGAATAACGTAAAACGTATGACGCATTACATATTACGCATAACGTATAACGTATAACGTATAACGTATAACGTACAACGTATAACGTATAACGTATAACGTACAACGTACAACGTATAACGTATAACGTATAACGTATAACGTATAACGTATAACGTACCACGTATAACGTATTACGAATAACGTGTAAAGTATAACGTATGACGTATAACGTATAACGTATAACGCATAACGTATAACGTATAACGTATAACGTATAGCGTATAACGTATAACGTATAACGTATAACGTATAACGTATAACGTATAATGTATAACGTATAACGTATAACGTATAACGTAAAACGTACAACGCATAACGTATATCGTACACCGCATAACGTATAACGTATAACGTATAACGCATAACGTATAACGCATAACGAATAACGTAAAACGTATAACCTATGACGTATAACGTATAACGTATAACGTATAACGTATAACGTATAACGAATAACGTATAACGTATAACGTATAACGTATGACGTATAACGAATGACGTGGAACGTATAACGCATAACGCATAACGCATAACGTATAACGTATCACGTATAACCTATGACGTATAACGTATAACGTATATCGTATAACGTATAACGTATAACGAATAACGTATAACGTATAACGTATAACGTATGACGTATAACGAATGACGTGGAACGTATAACGCATAACGCATAACGCATAACGTATAACGTATCACGTATAACCTATGACGTATAACGTATAACGTATAACGTATAACGTATAACGTATAACGTATAACGTATAACGTATAACGTATAACGTATAACGTATAACGTATAACGAATAACGTATAACGTATAACGTATAACGTATAACGTATGACGTATAACGAATGACGTGGAACGTATAACGCATAACGATTAACGCATAACGTATAACGTATCACGTATAACCTATGACGTATAACGTATAACGTATATCGTATAACGTATAACGTATAACGTATAACGTATAACGTATAACGTATAACGTATAACGTATAACGTATACCGTATAACGTGTAACGAAGAACGTATAACGAATAACGTAAAACGTATAACGCATAACGTATAACGTATAACGTGTAACGAAGAACGTATAACGAATAACGTATAACGTATATCGTATAACGTATAACGTATAACGTATAACGCATAACGTATAACGCATAACGAATAACGTAAAACGTATAACCTATGACGTATAACGTATAACGTATAACGTATAACGTATAACGTATAACGTGTAACGCATAAAGTATAACGCATAACGAATAACGTATAACGTATACCGTGTAACGTGTAACGAAGAACGTATAACGAATAACGTAAAACGTATAACGCATAACGTATAACGTATAACGTGTAACGAAGAACGTATAACGAATAACGCATAACGTATATCGTATAACGTATAACGTATAACGTATAACGTATAACGTATAACGCATAACGTATAACGCATAACGAATAACGTATAACGTATAACGCATAACGTATAACGCATAACGAATAACGTATAACGTATATCCTATGACGTATAACGTAAAACGTATAACGTATAACGTATAACGTATAACGTATAACGTATAACATATAACGTATAACGTATATCGTATAACGTATCACGTATAACGTATTACGAATAACGTGTAACGTATAACGTATGACGTATAACTTATAACGTATAACGTATAACGTATAACGTATAACGTATAACTTATAACGTATAACGTATAACGTATGACGTATAACGTATAACGTCTAACGTATAACGAATAACGTATAACATATAACGTATAACGTATAACGTATAGCATGTAACGTATAACGTATAATGTATAACGTATAACGTATAACGTATAACGTATAACGTACAACGTATAACGTATCACGTATAACGTATAACGTATTACGTATAACGTATAACGTATAACATATAACGTATAACCTACGACGTATAACGTATAACGTATAACGTATAACGTATATCGTATAACGTATAACGTATAACGTATATCGTATACCGCATAACGTATAACGTATAACGTATAACGCATAACGTATAACGCATAACGAATAACGTATAACGTATAACCTATGACGTATAACGTATAACGTATAACGTATAACGTATAACGTATATCGTATAACGTATAACGTATAACGTATAACGTATAACGTATAACGTATAACGTATAACGAATGACGTGAAACGTATTACGCATAACGTATAACGCATAACGTATAACGTATCACGTATAACCTATGACGTATAACGTATAACGTATATCGTATAACGTATCACGTATAACGTATTACGAATAACGTGTAACGTATAACGTATGACGTATAACTTATAACGTATAACGTATAACGTATAACGTATAACGTATAACGTATAACGTATAACGTATAACGTATAACGTATAACGTATGACGTATAACGTATAACGTATAACGTATAACGTATAACGTATAACGTATAACGTAAAACGTATAACGTATAACGTATAACGTATAACGTATAACGTATAACGTATAACGTATAACGTATAACGTATAACGAATGACGTGGAACGTATAACGCATAACGTATAACGCATAACGTATAACGTATCACGTATAACCTATGACGTTTAACGTATAACGTATATCGTATAACGTATAGGGTATAACGTATAACGTATAACGTATAACGTATAACGTATAACGTATAACGTATAACGTATAACGTATAACGTATAACGTATAACGTATAACGTATAACGTATAACGTGTAACGTATAACGTATAACGTATAACGTATAACGTATAACGTATAACGAATTACGTATAACGTATAACGTATAACGTATGACGTATAACGAATGACGTGGAACGTATAACGCATAACGTTTAACGCATAACGTATAACGTATCTCGTATAACCTATGACGTATAACGTATAACGTATATCGTATAACGTATAACGTATAACGTATAACGTATAACGTATAACGTATAACGTATATCGTAAAACGTATAACGTATAACGTATAACGTATAACGTATAACGTATAACGCATAACGTATAACGTACAACGTATAACGTACCACGTATAACGTATTACGAATAACGTGTAAAGTATAACGTATGACGTATAACGTATAGCGTATAACGCATGACGTACAACGTATAACGTATAACGTATAACGTATAACGTATAACGTATAACGTATAACGTATAACGTATAACGTATAACGTATAACGTATAACATAAAACGTAAAACGTACAACGCATAACGTATATCGTATACCGCACAACGTATAACGTATAACGTATAACGCATAACGTATAACGCATAACGAATAACGTATAACGTATAACCTATGACGTATAACGTAAAACGTATAACGTATAACGTATAACGTATAACGTATAACGTATAACGTATAACGTATAACGTATAACGTATAACGTATAACGTATAACGTATAACGTATAACGTATTACGTATAACGTATAACGTATAACGTATAACGTATAACGTAAAACGTATACCGTATAACGTGTAATGAATAACGTATAACGAATAACGTAAAACGTATAACGCATAACGTATAACGTATAGCGTGTAACGAAGAACGTATAACGAATAACGTATAACGTATATCGTATAACGTATAACGTATAACGTATAACGAATAACGTATAACGTATAACGTATGACGTATAACGTATAACGTATAACGTATAACGTATAACGTATAACGTATAACGAATAACGTAAAACGTATTAGGTATTACATATTTCGTATAACATATAACGTGTATCGTATAACTAATGACGTATATCTTATAACGTATAACGTATAACGTATAACGTATAACTTGTAACGAAAAACGTATAACGAATAGCGTAAAACGTATGACGCATTACATATTACGCATAACGTATAACGTATAACGTATAACGTATAACGTATAACGTATAACGTATAACGTATAACGTATAACGTATAACGTATAACGTATAACGTATAACGTATAACGTATAACGTATAACGTATAACGTATAACGTATAACGTATAACGTATAACGTATAACGTATAACGTATAACGTATAACGTATAACGTATAACGAATAACGTAAAACGTATAACGCATAACGTATAACGCATAACGTGTAACGAAGAACGTATAACGAATAACGTATAACGTATATCGTATAACGTATAACGTATAACGTATAACGTATTACGAATAACGTGTAACGTATAAAGTATATCGTGTAACGAAGAACGTATAACGAATAACGTATAACGTATATCGTATAACGTATAACGTATAACGTATAACGTATAACGTATAACGTATAACGTATAACGCATAACGTATAACGCATAACGTGTAACGAAGAACGTATAACGAATAACGTATAACGTATATCGTATAACGTATAACGTATAACGTATAACGTATTACGAATAACGTGTAACGTATAAAGTATATCGTGTAACGAAGAACGTATAACGAATAACGTATAACGTATATCGTATAACGTATAACGTATAACGTATAACGTATAACGTATAACGTATAACGTATAACGTATAACGTATAACGTATAACGTATAACGTATAACGTATAACGTGTAACGTATAACGTATAGCGTATAACGTATAACGTATAACGTATAACGTATAACGTATAACGTATAACGTATAACGTATAACGTATAACGTATAACGTATAACGTATAACGTATAACGTATAACGTATAACCTATGACGTATAACGTAAAACGTATAACGTATAACGTATAACGTATAACGTATAACGTATATCGTATAACGTATAACGTATAACGTATAACGTATAACGTATAACGTATTACGTATAACGTATAACGTATAACGTATAACGTATAACGTATAACGTATAACGTATAACGTAAAACGTACAACGCATAACGTATATCGTATACCGCATAACGTATAACGTATAACGTATAACGCATAACGTATAACGCATAACGAATAACGTATAACGTATAACGTATAACGTATAACGTATAACTTGTAACGAAAAACGTATAACGAATAGCGTAAAACGTATGACGCATTACATATTACGCATAACGTATAACGTATAACGTATAACGTATAACGTATAACGTATAACGTATAACGTATAACGTATAACGTATAACGTATAACGTATAACGTATAACGTATAACGTATAACGTATAACGTATAACGTATAACGTATAACGTATAACGTATAACGTATAACGTATGACGTATAACGTATAACGTATAACGCATAACGTATAACGTATAACGTATAACGTATAACGTATAACGTATAACGTATAACGTATAACGTATAACGTATAACGTAAAACGTACAACGCATAACGTATATCGTATACCGCATAACGTATAACGTATAACGTATAACGCATAACGTATAACGCATAACGAATAACGTATAACGTATAACGTATAACGTATAACGTATAACGTATAACGTAAAACGTATAACGTATAACGTATAACGTATTACGTATAACGTATAACGTATAACGTATAACGTATAACCTATGACGTATAACGTATAACGTATAACGTATAACGTATATCGTATAACGTATAACGTATAACGTATAACGTATAACGTATAACGAATGACGTGAAACGTATTACGCATAACGTATAACGCATAACGTATAACGTATGACGTATAACCTATGACGTATAACGTATAACGTATATCGTATAACGTATCACGTATAACGTATTACGAATAACGTGTAACGTATAACGTATGACGTATAACTTATAACGTATAACGTATAACGTATAACGTATAACGTATAACTTATAACGTATAACGTATAACGTATGACGTATAACGCATAACGTCTAACGTATAACGAATAACGTATAACATATAACGTATAACGTATAACGTATAGCATGTAACGTATAACGTATAATGTATAACGTATAACGTATAACGTATAACGTATAACGTACAACGTATAACGTATCACGTATAACGTATAACGTATTACGTATAACGTATAACGTATAACGTATAACGTATAACCTACGACGTATAACGTATAACGTATAACGTATAACGTATATCGTATAACGTATAACGTATAACGTATATCGTATACCGCATAACGTATAACGTATAACGTATAACGCACAACGTATAACGCATAACGAATAACGTATAACGTATAACCTATGACGTATAACGTATAACGTATAACGTATAACGTATAACGTATATCGTATAACGTATAACGTATAATGTATAACGTATAACGTATAACGTATAACGTATAACGAATGACGTGAAACGTATTACGCATAACGTATAACGCATAACGTATAACGTATCACGTATAACCTATGACGTATAACGTATAACGTATATCGTATAACGTATCACGTATAACGTATTACGAATAACGTGTAACGTATAACGTATGACGTATAACTTATAACGTATAACGTATAACGTATAACGTATAACGTATAACGTATAACGAATAACGTAAAACGTATTAGGTATTACATATTTCGTATAACATATAACGTGTATCGTATAACTAATGACGTATAACTTATAACGTATAACGTATAACATATAACGTATAACGTATAACGTATAGCATGTAACGTATAACCTATAACGTATAACGTATAACGTATAACGTATAACGTATAACGTATAACGTATAACGCATAACGTATAACGTATAACGTATAACGTATAACGTATAACGTATAACGTATAACGTATAACGTATAACGTATAACGTATAACGTATAACGTATAACGTATAACGTATAACGTATAACGTATAACGTATAACGTATAACGTATAACGTATAACGAATAACGTAAAACGTATAACGCATAACGTATAACGCATAACGTGTAACGAAGAACGTATAACGAATAACGTATAACGTATATCGTATAACGTATAACGTATAACGTATAACGTATTACGAATAACGTGTAACGTATAAAGTATATCGTGTAACGAAGAACGTATAACGAATAACGTATAACGTATATCGTATAACGTATAACGTATAACGTATAACGTATAACGTATAACGTATAACGTATAACGTATAACGTATAACGTATAACGTATAACGTATAACGTATAACGTATAACGTATAACGTATAACGTATAACGTGTAACGTATAACGTATAGCGTATAACGTATAACGTATAACGTATAGCCTATGACGTATAACGTATAACGTATATCGTATAACGTATAACATATAACGAATAACGTATAACGCATAACGTATAACGTATAACGTATAACGTATAACGTATAACGCATAACGTATAAAGCATAACGAATAACGTATAACGTATAACGCATAACGTATAACGCATAACGAATAACGTATAACGTATAACCTATGACGTATAACGTAAAACGTATAACGTATAACGTATAACGTATAACGTATAACGTATAACGTATAACGTATAACGTATAACGTATAACATATAACGTATTACGTATAACGTATAACGTATAACGTATAACGTATAACGTATAACGTATACCGTATAACGTGTAACGAAGAACGTATAACGAATAACGTAAAACGTATAACGCATAACGTATAACGTATAACGTGTAACGAAGAACGTATAACGAATAACGTATAACGTATATCGTATAACGTATAACGTATAACGTATAACGAATAACGTATAACGTATAACGTATGACGTATAACGTATAACGTATAACGTATAACGTATAACGTATAACGTATAACGTATAACGAATAACGTAAAACGTATTACGTATTACATATTTCGTATAACATATAACGTGTATCGTATAACTAATGACGTATAACTTATAACGTATAACGTATAACGTATAACGTATAACGTATAACCTATGACGTATAACGTAAAACGTATAACGTATAACGTATAACGTATAACGTATAACGTATAACGTATAACGTATAACGTATAACATATAACGTATTACGTATAACGAATAACGTATAACGTATAACCTATGACGTATAACGTAAAACGTATAACGTATAACGTATAACGTATAACGTATAACGTATAACGTATAACGAATAACGTATAACGTATAACGCATAACGTATAACGCATAACGAATAACGTATAACGTATAACCTATGACGTATAACGTAAAACGTATAACGTATAACGTATAACGTATAACGTATAACGTATAACGTATAACGTATAACGAATGACGTGAAACGTATAACGCATAACGTATAACGCATAACGTATAACGTATCACGTATAGCCTATGACGTATAACGTATAACGTATATCGTATAACGTATAACGTATAACGTATAACGTATAACGTATAACGTATACCGTATAACGTGTAACGAAGAACGTATAACGAATAACGTAAAACGTATAACGCATAACGTATAACGTATAACGTGTAACGAAGAACGTATAACGAATAACGTATAACGTATATCGTATAACGTATAACGTATAACGTATAACGAATAACGTATAACGTATAACGTATGACGTATAACGTATAACGTATAACGTATAACGTATAACGTATAACGTATAACGAATAACGTAAAACGTATTACGTATTACATATTTCGTATAACATATAACGTGTATCGTATAACTAATGACGTATAACTTATAACGTATAACGTATAACGTATGACGTATACCGTATAACGTGTAACGAAGAACGTATAACGAATAACGTAAAACGTATAACGCATAACGTATAACGTATAACGTGTAACGAAGAACGTATAACGAATAACGTATAACGTATATCGTATAACGTATAACGTATAACGTATAACGAATAACGTATAACGTATAACGTATGACGTATAACGTATAACGTATAACGTATAACGTATAACGTATAACGTATAACGAATAACGTAAAACGTATTACGTATTACATATTTCGTATAACATATAACGTGTATCGTATAACTAATGACGTATAACTTATAACGTATAACGTATAACGTATAACGTATAACGTATAACTTGTAACGAAAAACGTATAACGAATAACGTAAAACGTATGACGCATTACATATTACGCATAACGTATAACGTATAACGTATAACGTATAACGTACAACGTATAACGTATAACGTATAACGTACAACGTACAACGTATAACGTATAACGTATAACGTATAACGTATAACGTATAACGTACCACGTATAACGTATTACGAATAACGTGTAAAGTATAACGTATGACGTATAACGTATAACGTATAACGCATAACGTATAACGTATAACGTATAACGTATAGCGTATAACGTATAACGTATAACGTATAACGTATAACGTATAACGTATAATGTATAACGTATAACGTATAACGTATAACGTAAAACGTACAACGCATAACGTATATCGTACACCGCATAACGTATAACGTATAACGTATAACGCATAACGTATAACGCATAACGAATAACGTAAAACGTATAACCTATGACGTATAACGTATAACGTATAACGTATAACGTATAACGTATAACGAATAACGTATAACGTATAACGTATAACGTATGACGTATAACGAATGACGTGGAACGTATAACGCATAACGCATAACGCATAACGTATAACGTATCACGTATAACCTATGACGTATAACGTATAACGTATATCGTATAACGTATAACGTATAACGAATAACGTATAACGTATAACGTATAACGTATGACGTATAACGAATGACGTGGAACGTATAACGCATAACGCATAACGCATAACGTATAACGTATCACGTATAACCTATGACGTATAACGTATAACGTATAACGTATAACGTATAACGTATAACGTATAACGTATAACGTATAACGTATAACGTATAACGTATAACGTATAACGAATAACGTATAACGTATAACGTATAACGTATAACGTATGACGTATAACGAATGACGTGGAACGTATAACGCATAACGATTAACGCATAACGTATAACGTATCACGTATAACCTATGACGTATAACGTATAACGTATATCGTATAACGTATAACGTATAACGTATAACGTATAACGTATAACGTATAACGTATAACGTATAACGTATACCGTATAACGTGTAACGAAGAACGTATAACGAATAACGTAAAACGTATAACGCATAACGTATAACGTATAACGTGTAACGAAGAACGTATAACGAATAACGTATAACGTATATCGTATAACGTATAACGTATAACGTATAACGCATAACGTATAACGCATAACGAATAACGTAAAACGTATAACCTATGACGTATAACGTATAACGTATAACGTATAACGTATAACGTATAACGTGTAACGCATAAAGTATAACGCATAACGAATAACGTATAACGTATACCGTGTAACGTGTAACGAAGAACGTATAACGAATAACGTAAAACGTATAACGCATAACGTATAACGTATAACGTGTAACGAAGAACGTATAACGAATAACGCATAACGTATATCGTATAACGTATAACGTATAACGTATAACGTATAACGTATAACGCATAACGTATAACGCATAACGAATAACGTATAACGTATAACGCATAACGTATAACGCATAACGAATAACGTATAACGTATATCCTATGACGTATAACGTAAAACGTATAACGTATAACGTATAACGTATAACGTATAACGTATAACATATAACGTATAACGTATAACGTATAACGTATTACGTATAACGTATAACGTATAACGTATAACGTATAACGTATTACGTATAACGTATAACGTATAACGTATAACGTATAACGTATAACGTATAACGTATAACGAATAACGTATAACGTATAACGTATAACGTATAACGTATAACGAATGACGTGAAACGTATAACGCATAACGTATAACGCATAACGTATAACGTATCACGTATAACCTATGACGTATAACGTATAACGTATATCGTATAACGTATAACGTATAACGAATAACGTATAACGCATAACGTATAACGTATAACGTATAACGTATAACGTATAACGCATAACGTATAACGCATAACGTATAACGTATCACGTATAACCTATGACGTATAACGTATAACGTATATCGTATAACGTATAACGTATAACGAATAACGTATAACGCATAACGTATAACGTATAACGTATAACGTATAACGTATAACGCATAACGTATAACGCATAACGAATAACGTATAACGTATAACGCATAACGTATAACGCATAACGAATAACGTATAACGTATAACCTATGAAGTATAACGTAAAACGTATAACGTATAACGTATAACGTATAACGTATAACGTATAACGTATAACGTATAACGTATAACGTATAACGTATTACGTATAACGTATAACGTATAACGTATAACGTATAACGTATAACGTATAACGTATATCGTATAACGTATAACGTATAACGAATAACGTATAACGTATAACGTATAACGTATGACGTATAACGAATGACGTGGAACGTATAACGCATAACGCATAACGCATAACGTATAACGTATCACGTATAACCTATGACGTATAACGTATAACGTATAACGTATAACGTATAACGTATAACGTATAACGTATAACGTATAACGTATAACGTATAACGTATAACGTATAACGAATAACGTATAACGTATAACGTATAACGTATAACGTATGACGTATAACGAATGACGTGGAACGTATAACGCATAACGATTAACGCATAACGTATAACGTATCACGTATAACCTATGACGTATAACGTATAACGTATATCGTATAACGTATAACGTATAACGTATAACGTATAACGTATAACGTATAACGTATAACGTATAACGTATACCGTATAACGTGTAACGAAGAACGTATAACGAATAACGTAAAACGTATAACGCATAACGTATAACGTATAACGTGTAACGAAGAACGTATAACGAATAACGTATAACGTATATCGTATAACGTATAACGTATAACGTATAACGCATAACGTATAACGCATAACGAATAACGTAAAACGTATAACCTATGACGTATAACGTATAACGTATAACGTATAACGTATAACGTATAACGTGTAACGCATAAAGTATAACGCATAACGAATAACGTATAACGTATACCGTGTAACGTGTAACGAAGAACGTATAACGAATAACGTAAAACGTATAACGCATAACGTATAACGTATAACGTGTAACGAAGAACGTATAACGAATAACGCATAACGTATATCGTATAACGTATAACGTATAACGTATAACGTATAACGTATAACGCATAACGTATAACGCATAACGAATAACGTATAACGTATAACGCATAACGTATAACGCATAACGAATAACGTATAACGTATATCCTATGACGTATAACGTAAAACGTATAACGTATAACGTATAACGTATAACGTATAACGTATAACATATAACGTATAACGTATAACGTATAACGTATTACGTATAACGTATAACGTATAACGTATAACGTATAACGTATTACGTATAACGTATAACGTATAACGTATAACGTATAACGTATAACGTATAACGTATAACGAATAACGTATAACGTATAACGTATAACGTATAACGTATAACGAATGACGTGAAACGTATAACGCATAACGTATAACGCATAACGTATAACGTATCACGTATAACCTATGACGTATAACGTATAACGTATATCGTATAACGTATAACGTATAACGAATAACGTATAACGCATAACGTATAACGTATAACGTATAACGTATAACGTATAACGCATAACGTATAACGCATAACGAATAACGTATAACGTATAACGCATAACGTATAACGCATAACGAATAACGTATAACGTATAACCTATGAAGTATAACGTAAAACGTATAACGTATAACGTATAACGTATAACGTATAACGTATAACGTATAACGTATAACGTATAACGTATAACGTATTACGTATAACGTATAACGTATAACGTATAACGTATAACGTATAACGTATAGCGTATACCGTATAACGTGTAACGAAGAACGTATAACGAATAACGTAAAACGTATAACGCATAACGTATAACGTATAACGTGTAACGAAGAACGTATAACGAATAACGTATAACGTATATCGTATAACGTATAACGTATAACGTATAACGAATAACGTATAACGTATAACGTGTGACGTATAACGTATAACGTATAACGTATAACGTATAACGTATAACGTATAACGAATAACGTAAAACGTATTACGTATTACATATTTCGTATAACATATAACGTGTATCGTATAACTAATGACGTATAACTTATAACGTATAACGTATAACGTATAACGTATAACGTATAACTTGTAACGAAAAACGTATAACGAATAACGTAAAACGTATGACGCATTACATATTACGCATAACGTATAACGTATAACGTATAACGTATAACCTATAACGTATAACGTATAACGTATAACGTATAACGTATAACGTATAACGTATAACGTATAACGAATAACGTAAAACGTATAACGCATAACGTATAACGCATAACGTGTAACGAAGAACGTATAACGAATAACGTATAACGTATATCGTATAACGTATAACGTATAACGTATAACGTATAACGTATAACGTATAACGTATAACGTATAACGTATAACGTATACCGTACAACGTATAACGTATAACGTATAACGTACAACGTACAACGTATAACGTATAACGTATAACGTATAACGTATAACGTATAACGTATAACGTATAACGTATAACGTATAACGTATAACGTATAACGTATAACGTATAACGTCTAACGTATAACGTATAACGTATAACGTATAAAGAATAACGTATAACGTATAACGTATAACGTATAAAGAATAACGTATAACGTATAACGTATAACGTATAACGTAAAACGAATGACATGAAACGTATAACGCATAACGTATAACGCATAACGTATAACGTATCACGTATAACCTATGACGTATAACGTATAACGTATAACGTATAACGTATATCGTGTAACGTAAAACGTATATCGTATAACGTATAACGTATATCGTATAACGTATAACGTATAACGTATAACGTATACCGTATAACGTATAACGTATAACGTATAACGTATAACGTATAACGTCAAACGTACAACGCATAACGTATATCGTACACCGCATAACGTATAACGTATAACGTATACCGTATAACGTATAACGTATAACGTATAACGTATAACGTATAACGTACAACGTATAACGTATAACGTATAACGTATAACCTATAACGTATAACGTATAACGTATAACGTATAACGTATAACGTATACCGTACAACGTATAACGTATAACGTATAACGTACAACGTACAACGTATAACGTATAACGTATAACGTATAACGTATAACGTATAACGTATAACGTATAACGTATAACGTATAACGTATAACGTATAACGTATAACGTATAACGTCAAACGTACAACGCATAACGTATATCGTACACCGCATAACGTATAACGTATAACGTATAACGCATAACGTATAACGCATAACGTATAACGTATCACGTATAACCTATGACGTATAACGTATAACGTATATCGTATAACGTATAACGTATAACGTAAAACGTATATCGTATAACGTATAACGTATAACGTATGACGTATAACGTATAACGTATAACGTATAACGTATAACGTATAACGTATAACGTATAACGTATAACGTATAACGTATAACGTATAACGTATAACGTATAACGTATAACGTATATCGTAAAACGTATAACGTATAACGTATAACGTATAACGTATAACGCATAACGTATAACGTACAACGTATAACGTACCACGTATAACGTATTACGAATTACGTGTAAGGTATAACGTATGACGTATAACGTATAACGTATAACGCATAACGTATAACGTATAACGTATAACGTATAACGTATAACGTATAACGTATAACGTATAACGTATAACGTATAACGTATAACGTATAACGTATAACGTATAACGTATAACGTATAACGTATAACGTATAACGTATAACGTATAACGTATAACGTATAACGTATAACGTATAAAGAATAACGTATAATGAATAACGTATAACGTATAACGTATAACGAATGACGTGAAACGTATAACGCATAACGTATAACGCATAACGTATAACGCATAACGTATAACGTATCTCGTATAACCTATGACGTATAACGTATAACGTATATCGTATAACGTATAACGTATAACGTATAACGTATAACGTATAACGTATAACGTATAACGTATAACGTATAACGTATAACGTATAACGTATAACGTATAACGTATAACGTATAACGTATAACGTATAACGTATAACGTATAACGTATAACGTATAACGTCTAACGTATAACGTATAACGTATAACGTATAAAGAATAACGTATAACGTATAACGTATAACGTATAACGTATAACGAATGACATGAAACGTATAACGCATAACGTATAACGCATAACGTATAACGTATCACGTATAACCTATGACGTATAACGTATAACGTATATCGTATAACGTATAACGTATAACGTATAACGTATAACGTGTAACGTATAACGTATAACGTATAACGTATAACGTATAACGTATAACGTATAACGTATAACGTATAACGTATAACGTATAACGTATAACGTAAAACGCACAACGCATAACGTATATCGTACACCGCATAACGTATAACGTATAACGTATATCGCATAACGTATAACGCATAACGAATAACGTAAAACGTATAACCTATGACGTATAACGTATAACGTATAACGTATAACGTATATCGTGTAACGTAAAACGTATATCGTACAACGTATAACGTATAACGTATAACGAATAACGTAAAACGTATAACGCATAACGTATAACGCATAACGTGTAACGAAGAACGTATAACGAATAACGTATAACGTATATCGTATAACGTATAACGTATAACGTATAACGTATAACGTATACCGTATAACGTATAACGTATAACGTATAACGTATACCGTATAACGTATAACGTATAACGTATAACGTATAACGTATAACGTACAACGTATAACGTACAACGTATAACGTATAACGTATAACGTATAACGTATAACGTATAACGTGTAACGTATAACGTATAACGTATAACGTATAACGTATAACGTATAACGTATAACGTATAACGTATAACGTATAACGTATAACGTATAACGTATAACGTATAACGTATGACGTATAACGTATAACGTATAACGTATAACGTATAACGTATAACGTATAACGTATAACGTATAACGTATAACGTATAACGTATAACTTATAACGTATAACGTAAAACGTACAACGCATAACGTATAACGCATAACGTGTAACGAAGAACGTATAACGAATAACGTATAACGTATAACGTACAACGTATAACGTATAACCTATAACGTATAACGTATAACGTATAACGTATAACGTATAACGTATAACGTATAACGTATAACGTATAACGTATAACGTATAACGTATAACGTATAACGTATACCGTATAACGTATAACGTATAACGTATAACGCATAACGTTTAACGTATAACGTATAACGTATAACGTATAACGTATAAGGTATAACGTATAACGTACAACGTATAACGTATAACGTATAACGAATAACGTAATACGTATAACGCATAACGTATAACGCATAACGTGTAACGAAGAACGTATAACGAATAACGTATAACGTATATCGTATAACGTATAACGTATAACGTATAACGTATAACGTATAACGTATAACGTATAACGTATAACGTATAACGTATAACGTATAACGTATAACGTATAACGTATAACGTATAACGTATAACGTATAACGTATAACGTATAAAGAATAACGTATTATGTATAACGTATAACGTATAACGTATAACGAATGACGTGAAACGTATAACGCATAACGTATAACGCATAACGTATAACGCATAACGTATAACGTATCTCGTATAACCTATGACGTATAACGTATAACGTATATCGTATAACGTATAACGTATAACGTATAACGTATAACGTATAACGTATAACGTATTACGTATAACGTATAACGTATAACGTATAACGTATAACGTATAACGTATAACGTATAACGTAAAACGTATAACGTATAACGTATAACGTATAACGTATAACGTATAACGTCTAACGTATAACGTATAACGTATAACGTATAAAGAATAACGTATAACGTATAACGTATAACGTATAACGTATAACGTATAACGAATGACATGAAACGTATAACGCATAACGTATAACGTATAACGTATAACGTATAACGTATAACGAATGACATGAAACGTATAACGCATAACGTATAACGTATAACGTATAACGTATAACGTACCACGTATAACGTATTACGAATAACGTGTAAAGTATAACGTATGACGTATAACGTATAACGTATAACGCATAACGTATAACGTATAACGTATAACGTATAACGTATAACGTATAACGTATAACGTATAACGTATAACGTATAACGTATAACGTATAACGTCTAACGTATAACGTATAACGTATAACGTATAAAGAAAAACGTATAACGTATAACGTATAACGTATAACGTATAACGAATGACATGAAACGTATAACGCATAACGTATAACGCATAACGTATAACGTATCACGTATAACCTATGACGTATAACGTATAACGTATATCGTATAACGTATAACGTATAACGTATAACGTATAACGTATAACGTATAACGTATAACGTATAACGTATAACGTATAACGTATAACGTATAACGTATAACGTATAACGTATAACGTATAACGTATAACGTATAAAGTATAACGTATAGCGTATAACGTATAACGTATAACGTATAACGTATAACGTATAACGTATAACGTATAACGTATAACGTATAACGTATAACGTAAAACGTACAACGCATAACGTATATCGTACACCGCATAACGTATAACGTATAACGTATAACGCATAACGTATAACGCATAACGTATAACGTATCACGTATAACCTATGACGTATAACGTATAACGTATATCGTATAACGTATAACGTATAACGTATAACGTATAACGTATAACGTATAACGTATAACGTATAACGTATAACGTATAACGTATAACGTATAACGTATAACGTGTAACGTACAACGTACAACGTATAACGTACAACGTATAACGTATAACGTATAACGTATAACGTATAACGTATAACGTATAACGTATAACGTATAACGTATAACGTATAACGTATAACGTATAACGTATAACGTATAACGTATAACGTATAACGTATAACGTATAACGTATAACGTATAACGTATAACGTATAACGTATAACGTATAACGTATAACGTATAACGTATAACGTATAACGTATAACGTATAACGTATAACGTATAACGTATAATGTATATCGTAAAACGTATAACGTATAACGTATATCGTATAACGTATAACGCATAACGTATAACGTACAACGTATAACGTACCACGTATAACGTATTACGAATTACGTGTAAAGTATAACGTATGACGTATAACGTATAACGTATAACGCATAACGTATAACGTATAACGTATAACGTATAACGTATAACGTACCACGTATAACGTATTACGAATAACGTGTAAAGTATAACGTATGACGTATAACGTATAACGTATAACGCATAACGTATATCGTACACCGCATAACGTATAACGTATAACGTATAACGTATAACGTATAACGTATAACGTATAACGTATAACGTATAACGTATAACGAATAACGTATAACATATAACGTATAACGTATAACGTATAACGTATAACGTATAACATATAACGTATAACGTATAACGTATAGCATGTAACGTATAAGGTATAACGTATAACGTATAACGTATAACGTATAACGTATAACGTATAACGTATAACGTGTAACGTACAACGTATAACGTATCACGTATAACGTATTACGAATAACGTGTAACGTATAACATATAACGTGTAACGAAGAGCGTATAACGAATAACGTATAACGTATATCGCATAACGTATAACGTATAACGTATAACGTATAACGTATAAGGTATAACGTATAACGTACAACGTATAACGTATAACGTATAACGTATAGCGAATAACGTAAAACGTATAACGCATAACGTATAACGCATAACGTGTAACGAAGAACGTATAACGAATAACGTATAACGTATATCGTATAACGTATAACGTATAACGTATAACGTATAACGTATAACGTATAACGTATAACGTATAACGTATACCGTATAACGTATAACGTATAATGTATAACGTACAACGTATAACGTATAACGTATAACGTATAACGTATAACGTATAACGTATAACGTATAACGTATAACGTATAACGTATAACGTATAACGTATAACGTATAACGTATAACGTATAACGTATAACGTATAACGTATAACGTATAACGTATAACGTATAACGTATAACGTATAACGTATAACGTATAACGTATAACGTATAACGTATAACGTATAACGTATAACGTATAACGTATAATGTATATCGTAAAACGTATAACGTATAACGTATATCGTATAACGTATAACGCATAACGTATAACGTACAACGTATAACGTACCACGTATAACGTATTACGAATTACGTGTAAAGTATAACGTATGACGTATAACGTATAACGTATAACGCATAACGTATAACGTATAACGTATAACGTATAACGTATAACGTATAACGTATAACGTATAACGTATAACGTATAACGTATAACGTATAACGTATAACGTATAACGTATAACGTATAAAGAATAACGTATAACGTATAACGTATAACGTATAACGTATAACGAATGACGTGTAACGTATAACGCATAACGTATAACGCATAACGTATAACGTATCACGTATAACCTATGACGTATAACGTATAACGTATATCGTATAACGTATAACGTATAACGTATAACGTATAACGTATAACGTATAACGTATAACGTATAACGTATAACGTATAACGTATAACGTATGACGTATAACGTATAACGTATTGCGTATAACGTATAACGTATAACGTATAACGTATAACGTATAACGTATAACGTATAACGTATAACGTATAACGTATAACGTATAACGTATAACGTATAACGTATAACATATAACGTATAACGTATAACGTATAACGTATAACATATAACGTATAACGTATAACGTATAGCATGTAACGTATAAGGTATAACGTATAACGTATAACGTATAACGTATAACGTATAACGTATAACGTATAACGTGTAACGTACAACGTATAACGTATCACGTATAACGTATTACGAATAACGTGTAACGTATAACATATAACGTGTAACGAAGAGCGTATAACGAATAACGTATAACGTATATCGCATAACGTATAACGTATAACGTATAACGTATAACGTATAAGGTATAACGTATAACGTACAACGTATAACGTATAACGTATAACGAATAACGTAAAACGTATAACGCATAACGTATAACGCATAACGTGTAACGAAGAACGTATAACGAATAACGTATAACGTATATCGTATAACGTATAACGTATAACGTATAACGTATAACGTATAACGTATAACGTATAACGTATACCGTATAACGTATAACGTATAACGTATAACGTATAACGTATAACGTACAACGTATAACGTATAACGTATAACGTATAACGTATAACGTATAACGTATAACGTATAACGTATAACGTATAACGTATAACGTATAACGTATAACGTATAACGTATAACGTATAACGTATAACGTATAACGTATAACGTATGACGTATACCGTATAACGTATAACGTATAACGTATAACGTACAACGTATAACGTACAACGTATAACGTACAACGTATAACGTACAACGTATAACGTACAACGTATAACGTACAACGTATAACGTATAACATATAACGTATAACGTATAACGTATAACGTATAACGTATTACGTATAACGTATAACGTATAACGTATAACGTATAACGTATAACGTATAACGTATAACGTATAACGTATAACGTATAAAGAATAACGTATAACGTATAACGTATAACGTATAACGTATAACGAATGACGTGAAACGTATAACGCATAACGTATAACGCATAACGTATAACGTATCACGTATAACCTATGACGTATAACGTATAACGTATATCGTATAACGTATAGCATGTAACGTATAAGGTATAACGTATAACGTATAACGTATAACGTATAACGTATAACGTATAACGTATAACGTGTAACGTACAACGTATAACGTATCACGTATAACGTATTACGAATAACGTGTAACGTGTAACGAAGAACGTATAACGAATAACGTATAACGTATATCGTATAACGTATAACGTATAACGTATAACGTATAACGTATAACGTATAACGTATAACGTATAACGTATACCGTATAACGTATAACGTACAACGTATAACGTACAACGTATAACGTATAACGTATAACGTATAACGTATAACGTATAACGTATAACGTATAACGTATAACGTATAACGTATAACGTATAACGTATAACGTATAACGTATAACGTATAACGTATAACGTATAACGTATAACGTATAACGTATAACGTATAACGTATAACGTATAACGTATAACGTATAACGTATAACGTATAACGTATAACGTATAACGTATAACGTATAACGTATAATGTATATCGTAAAACGTATAACGTATAACGTATATCGTATAACGTATAACGCATAACGTATAACGTACAACGTATAACGTACCACGTATAACGTATTACGAATTACGTGTAAAGTATAACGTATGACGTATAACGTATAACGTATAACGCATAACGTATAACGTATAACGTATAACGTATAACGTATAACGTACCACGTATAACGTATTACGAATAACGTGTAAAGTATAACGTATGACGTATAACGTATAACGTATAACGCATAACGTATAACGTATAACGTATAACGTATAACGTATAACGTATAACGTATAACGTATAACGTATAACGTATAACGTATAACGTATAACGTCTAACGTATAACGTATAACGTATAACGTATAAAGAAAAACGTATAACGTATAACGTATAACGTATAACGTATAACGAATGACATGAAACGTATAACGCATAACGTATAACGCATAATGTATAACGTATCACGTATAACCTATGACGTATAACGTATAACGTATATCGTATAACGTATAACGTATAACGTATAACGTATAACGTATAACGTATAACGTATAACGTATAACGTATAACGTATAACGTATAACGTATAACGTATAACGTATAACGTATAACGTATAAAGTATAACGTATAGCGTATAACGAATAACGTATAACGTATAACGTATAACGTATAACGTATAACGTATAACGTATAACGTATAACGTAAAACGTACAACGCATAACGTATATCGTACACCGCATAACGTATAACGTATAACGTATAACGCATAACGTATAACGCATAACGAATAACGTAAAACGTATAACCTATGACGTATAACGTATAACGTATAACGTATAACGTATATCGTGTAACGTAAAACGTATATCGTATAACGTATAACGTATATCGTATAACGTATAACGTACAACGTATAACGTATAACGTATAACGTATAACGTATAACGTATAACGTATAACGTATAACGTATAACGTATAACATATAACGTATAACGTATAACGTATAATGTATAACGTATAACATATAACGTATAACGTATAACGTATAGCATGTAACGTATAAGGTATAACGTATAACGTATAACGTATAACGTATAACGTATAACGTATAACGTATAACGTGTAACGTACAACGTATAACGTATCACGTATAACGTATTACGAATAACGTGTAACGTGTAACGAAGAACGTATAACGAATAACGTATAACGTATATCGTATAACGTATAACGTATAACGTATAACGTATAACGTATAACGTATAACGTATAACGTATAACGTATACCGTATAACGTATAACGTACAACGTATAACGTACAACGTATAACGTACAACGTATAACGTATAACGTATAACGTATAACGTATAACGTATAACGTATAACGTATAACGTATAACGTATAACGTATAACGTATAACGTATAACGTATAACGTATAACGTATAACGTATAACGTATAACGTATAACGTATAACGTATAACGTATAACGTATAACGTATAACGTATAACGTATAACGTATAACGTATAACGTATAACGTATAACGTATAACGTATAACGTATAACGTATAACGTATAACGTATAACGTATAATGTATATCGTAAAACGTATAACGTATAACGTATATCGTATAACGTATAACGCATAACGTATAACGTACAACGTATAACGTACCACGTATAACGTATTACGAATTACGTGTAAAGTATAACGTATGACGTATAACGTATAACGTATAACGCATAACGTATAACGTATAACGTATAACGTATAACGTATAACGTATAACGTATAACGTATAACGTATAACGTATAACGTATAACGTATAACGTATAACGTATAACGTATAACGTATAACGTATAACGTATAACGTATAACGTATAACGTATAACGTATAACGTATAACGTATAACGTATAACGTATAACGTATAACGTATAACGTATAACGTATAATGTATAACGTATAACATATAACGTATAACGTATAACGTATAGCATGTAACGTATAAGGTATAACGTATAACGTATAACGTATAACGTATAACGTATAACGTATAACGTATAACGTGTAACGTACAACGTATAACGTATCACGTATAACGTATTACGAATAACGTATAACGTATAACGTATAACGTATAACGTATAACGTATAACGTATAACGTATAACGTATAACATATAACGTATAACGTATAACGTATAATGTATAACGTATAACATATAACGTATAACGTATAACGTATAGCATGTAACGTATAAGGTATAACGTATAACGTATAACGTATAACGTATAACGTATAACGTATAACGTATAACGTGTAACGTACAACGTATAACGTATCACGTATAACGTATTACGAATAACGTGTAACGTGTAACGAAGAACGTATAACGAATAACGTATAACGTATATCGTATAACGTATAACGTATAACGTATAACGCATAACGTATAACGTATAACGTATAACGTATAACGTATACCGTATAACGTATAACGTACAACGTATAACGTACAACGTATAACGTATAACGTATAACGTATAACGTATAACGTATAACGTATAACGTATAACGTATAACGTATAACGTATAACGTATAACGTATAACGTATAACGTATAACGTATAACGTATAACGTATAACGTATAACGTATAACGTATAACGTATAACGTATAACGTATAACGTATAACGTATAACGTATAACGTATAACGTATAACGTATAACGTATAACGTATAACGTATAACGTATAACGTATAATGTATATCGTAAAACGTATAACGTATAACGTATATCGTATAACGTATAACGCATAACGTATAACGTACAACGTATAACGTACCACGTATAACGTATTACGAATTACGTGTAAAGTATAACGTATGACGTATAACGTATAACGTATAACGCATAACGTATAACGTATAACGTATAACGTATAACGTATAACGTATAACGTATAACGTATAACGTATAACGTATAACGTATAACGTATAACGTATAACGTATAACGTATAACGTTTAACGTATAACGTATAACGTATAACGTATAACGTATAACGTATAACGTATAACGTATAACGTATAACGTATAACGTATAACGTATAAAGAATAACGTATAACGTATAACGTATAACGTATAACGTATAACGAATGACGTGAAACGTATAACGCATAACGTGTAACGCATAACGTATAACGTATCACGTATAACCTATGACGTATAACGTATAACGTATATCGTATAACGTATAACGTATAACGTATAACGTATAACGTATAACGTATAACGTATAACGTATAACGTATAACGTATAACGTATGACGTATAACGTATAACGTATAGCGTATAACGTATAACGTATAACGTATAACGTATAACGTATAACGTATAACGTATAACGTATAACCTATAACGTATAACGTATAACGTATAACGTATAACGTATAACATATAACGTATAACGTATAACGTATAACGTATAACGTATAACATATAACGTATAACGTATAACGTATAGCATGTAACGTATAAGGTATAACGTATAACGTATAACGTATAACGTATAACGTATAACGTATAACGTATAACGTGTAACGTACAACGTATAACGTATCACGTATAACGTATTACGAATAACGTGTAACGTATAACATATAACGTGTAACGAAGAGCGTATAACGAATAACGTATAACGTATATCGCATAACGTATAACGTATAACGTATAACGTATAACGTATAACGTATAACGTATAAGGTATAACGTATAACGTACAACGTATAACGTATAACGTATAACGAATAACGTAAAACGTATAACGCATAACGTATAACGCATAACGTGTAACGAAGAACGTATAACGAATAACGTATAACGTATATCGTATAACGTATAACGTATAACGTATAACGTATAACGTATAACGTATAACGTATAACGTATACCGTATAACGTATAACGTATAACGTATAACGTATAACGTATAACGTACAACGTATAACGTATAACGTATAACGTATAACGTATAACGTATAACGTATAACGTATAACGTATAACGTATAACGTATAACGTATAACGTATAACGTATAACGTATAACGTATAACGTATAACGTATAACGTATGACGTATACCGTATAACGTATAACGTATAACGTATAACGTATAACGTATAACGTACAACGTATAACGTACAACGTATAACGTACAACGTATAACGTACAACGTATAACGTATAACGTATAACGTATAACGTATAACGTATAACGTATAACGTCTAACGTATAACGTATAACGTATAACGTATAAAGAATAACGTATAACGTATAACGTATAACGTATAACGTATAACGAATGACATGAAACGTATAACGCATAACGTATAACGCATAACGTATAACGTATCACGTATAACCTATGACGTATAACGTATAACGTATATCGTATAACGTATAACGTATAACGTATAACGTATAACGTATAACGTATAACGTATAACGTATAACGTATAACGTATAACGTATAACGTATAACGTATAACGTATAACGCATAACGTATAAAGTATAACGTATAGCGTATAACGTATAACGTATAACGTATAACGTATAACGTATAACGTATAACGTATAACGTATAACGTATAACGTAAAACGTACAACGCATAACGTATATCGTACACCGCATAACGTATAACGTATAACGTATAACGCATAACGTATAACGCATAACGAATAACGTAAAACGTATAACCTATGACGTATAACGTATAACGTATAACGTATAACGTATATCGTGTAACGTAAAACGTATATCGTATAACGTATAACGTATATCGTATAACGTATAACGTACAACGTATAACGTATAACGTATAACGTATGACGTATAACGTATAACGTATAACGTATAACGTATAACGTATAACATATAACGTATAACGTATAACGTATAACGTATAACGTATAACATATAACGTATAACGTATAACGTATAGCATGTAACGTATAAGGTATAACGTATAACGTATAACGTATAACGTATAACGTATAACGTATAACGTATAACGTATAACGTGTAACGTACAACGTATAACGTATCACGTATAACGTATTACGAATAACGTGTAACGTATAACATATAACGTGTAACGAAGAGCGTATAACGAATAACGTATAACGTATATCGCATAACGTATAACGTATAACGTATAACGTATAACGTATAAGGTATAACGTATAACGTACAACGTATAACGTATAACGTATAACGTATAGCGAATAACGTAAAACGTATAACGCATAACGTATAACGCATAACGTGTAACGAAGAACGTATAACGAATAACGTATAACGTATATCGTATAACGTATAACGTATAACGTATAACGTATAACGTATAACGTATAACGTATAACGTATAACGTATACCGTATAACGTATAACGTATAACGTATAACGTACAACGTATAACGTATAACGTATAACGTATAACGTATAACGTATAACGTATAACGTATAACGTATAACGTATAACGTATAACGTATAACGTATAACGTATAACGTATAACGTATAACGTATAACGTATAACGTATAACGTATAACGTATAACGTATAACGTATAACGTATAACGTATAACGTATAACGTATAACGTATAACGTATAACGTATAACGTATAACGTATAACGTATAACGTATAACGTATAACGTATAATGTATATCGTAAAACGTATAACGTATAACGTATAACGTACCACGTATAACGTATTACGAATTACGTGTAAAGTATAACGTATGACGTATAACGTATAACGTATAACGCATAACGTATAACGTATAACGTATAACGTATAACGTATAACGTATAACGTATAACGTATAACGTATAACGTATAACGTATAACGTATGACGTATAACGTATAACGTATAACGCATAACGTATAACGTATAACGTATAACGTATAACGTATAACGTATAACGTATAACGTATAACGTATAACGTATAACGTATAACGTATAACGAATGACGTGAAACGTATAACGCATAACGTATAACGCATAACGTATAACGTATCACGTATAACCTATGACGTATAACGTATAACGTATATCGTATAACGTATAACGTATAACGTATAACGTATAACGTATAACGTATAACGTATAACGTATAACGTATAACGTATAACGTATAACGTATAACGTATAACGTATGACGTATAACGTATAACGTATAGCGTATAACGTATAACGTATAACGTATAACGTATAACGTATAACGTATAACGTATAACGTATAACGTATAACGTATAACGTATAACGTATAACGTATAACGTATAACGTATAACATATAACGTATAACGTATAACGTATAACGTATAACATATAACGTATAACGTATAACGTATAGCATGTAACGTATAAGGTATAACGTATAACGTATAACGTATAACGTATAACGTATAACGTATAACGTATAACGTGTAACGTACAACGTATAACGTATCACGTATAACGTATTACGAATAACGTGTAACGTATAACATATAACGTGTAACGAAGAGCGTATAACGAATAACGTATAACGTATATCGCATAACGTATAACGTATAACGTATAACGTATAACGTATAACGTATAAGGTATAACGTATAACGTACAACGTATAACGTATAACGTATAACGAATAACGTAAAACGAATAACGTAAAACGTATAACGCATAACGTATAACGCATAACGTGTAACGAAGAACGTATAACGAATAACGTATAACGTATATCGTATAACGTATAACGTATAACGTATAACGTATAACGTATAACGTATAACGTATAACGTATACCGTATAACGTATAACGTATAACGTATAACGTATAACGTATAACGTACAACGTATAACGTATAACGTATAACGTATAACGTATAACGTATAACGTATAACGTATAACGTATAACGTATAACGTATAACGTATAACGTATAACGTATAACGTATAACGTATAACGTATAACGTATAACGTATAACGTATGACGTATACCGTATAACGTATAACGTATAACGTATAACGTACAACGTATAACGTACAACGTATAGCGTACAACGTATAACGTACAACGTATAACGTACAACGTATAACGTACAACGTATAACGTATAACGTATAACGTATAACGTATAACGTATAACGTATAACGTATTACGTATAACGTATAACGTATAACGTATAACGTATAACGTATAACGTATAACGTATAACGTATAACGTATAACGTATAAAGAATAACGTATAACGTATAACGTATAACGTATAACGTATAACGAATGACGTGAAACGTATAACGCATAACGTATAACGCATAACGTATAACGTATCACGTATAACCTATGACGTATAACGTATAACGTATATCGTATAACGTATAACGTATAACGTATAACGTATAACGTATAACGTATAACGTATAACGTATAACGTATAACGTATAACGTATAACGTATAACGTATGACGTATAACGTATAACGTATAACGTATAACGTATAACGTATAACGTATAACGTATAACGTATAACGTATAACGTATAACGTATAACGTATAACGTATAACGTATAACGTATAACGTATAACGTATAACATATAACGTATACCGTATAACGTATAGCATGTAACGTATAAGGTATAACGTATAACGTATAACGTATAACGTATAACGTATAACGTATAACGTATAACGTGTAACGTACAACGTATAACGTATCACGTATAACGTATTACGAATAACGTGTAACGTATAACATATAACGTGTAACGAAGAGCGTATAACGAATAACGTATAACGTATATCGCATAACGTATAACGTATAACGTATAACGTATAACGTATATCGTATAACGTATAACGTATAACGTATAACGTATAACGTATAACGTATAACGTATAACGTATACCGTATAACGTATAACGTATAACGTATAACGTATAACGTATAACGTACAACGTATAACGTATAACGTATAACGTATAACGTATAACGTATAACGTATAACGTATAACGTATAACGTATATCGTATAACGTATAACGTATAACGTATAACGTATAACGTATAACGTATAACGTATAACGTATACCGTATAACGTATAACGTATAACGTATAACGTATAACGTATAACGTACAACGTATAACGTATAACGTATAACGTATAACGTATAACGTATAACGTATAACGTATAACGTATAACGTATAACGTATAACGTATAACGTATAACGTATAACGTATAACGTATAACGTATAACGTATAACGTATAACGTATGACGTATACCGTATAACGTATAACGTATAACGTATAACGTACAACGTATAACGTACAACGTATAGCGTACAACGTATAACGTACAACGTATAACGTACAACGTATAACGTACAACGTATAACGTATAACGTATAACGTATAACGTATAACGTATAACGTATAACGTATTACGTATAACGTATAACGTATAACGTATAACGTATAACGTATAACGTATAACGTATAACGTATAACGTATAACGTATAAAGAATAACGTATAACGTATAACGTATAACGTATAACGTATAACGAATGACGTGAAACGTATAACGCATAACGTATAACGCATAACGTATAACGTATCACGTATAACCTATGACGTATAACGTATAACGTATATCGTATAACGTATAACGTATAACGTATAACGTATAACGTATAACGTATAACGTATAACGTATAACGTATAACGTATAACGTATAACGTATAACGTATGACGTATAACGTATAACGTATAACGTATAACGTATAACGTATAACGTATAACGTATAACGTATAACGTATAACGTATAACGTATAACGTATAACGTATAACGTATAACGTATAACGTATAACGTATAACATATAACGTATACCGTATAACGTATAGCATGTAACGTATAAGGTATAACGTATAACGTATAACGTATAACGTATAACGTATAACGTATAACGTATAACGTGTAACGTACAACGTATAACGTATCACGTATAACGTATTACGAATAACGTGTAACGTATAACATATAACGTGTAACGAAGAGCGTATAACGAATAACGTATAACGTATATCGCATAACGTATAACGTATAACGTATAACGTATAACGTATAACGTATAAGGTATAACGTATAACGTACAACGTATAACGTATAACGTATAACGAATAACGTAAAACGTATAACGCATAACGTATAACGCATAACGTGTAACGAAGAACGTATAACGAATAACGTATAACGTATATCGTATAACGTATAACGTATAACGTATAACGTATAACGTATAACGTATAACGTATAACGTATACCGTATAACGTATAACGTATAACGTATAACGTATAACGTATAACGTACAACGTATAACGTATAACGTATAACGTATAACGTATAACGTATAACGTATAACGTATAACGTATAACGTATAACGTATAACGTATAACGTATAACGTATAACGTATAACGTATAACGTATAACGTATAACGTATGACGTATACCGTATAACGTATAACGTATAACGTATAACGTACAACGTATAACGTACAACGTATAACGTACAACGAATAACGTACAACGTATAACGTACAACGTATAACGTACAACGTATAACGTATAACGTATAACGTATAACGTATAACGTATAACGTATAACGTATTACGTATAACGTATAACGTATAACGTATAACGTATAACGTATAACGTATAACGTATAACGTATAACGTATAACGTATAAAGAATAACGTATAACGTATAACGTATAACGTATAACGTATAACGAATGACGTGAAACGTATAACGCATAACGTATAACGCATAACGTATAACGTATCACGTATAACCTATGACGTATAACGTATAACGTATATCCTATAACGTATAACGTATAACGTATAACGTATAACGTATAACGTATAACGTATAACGTATAACGTATAACGTATAACGTATGACGTATAACGTATAACGTATAACGTATAACGTATAACGTATAACGTATAACGTATAACGTATAACGTATAACGTATAACGTATAACGTATAACGTATAACGTATAACGTATAACGTATAACGTATAACGTATAACGTATAACATATAACGTATAACGTATAACGTATAACGTATAACAAATAACGTATAACGTATAACGTATAGCATGTAACGTATAAGGTATAACGTATAACGTATAACGTATAACGTATAACGTATAACGTATAACGTATAACGTGTAACGTACAACGTATAACGTATCACGTATAACGTATTACGAATAACGTGTAACGTATAACATATAACGTGTAACGAAGAGCGTATAACGAATAACGTATAACGTATATCGCATAACGTATAACGTATAACGTATAACGTATAACGTATAACGTATAAGGTATAACGTATAACGTACAACGTATAACGTATAACGTATAACGAATAACGTAAAACGTATAACGCATAACGTATAACGCATAACGTGTAACGAAGAACGTATAACGAATAACGTATAACGTATATCGTATAACGTATAACGTATAACGTATAACGTATAACGTATAACGTATAACGTATAACGTATACCGTATAACGTATAACGTAAAACGTATAACGTATAACGTATAACGTACAACGTATAACGTATAACGTATAACGTATAACGTATAACGTATAACGTATAACGTATAACGTATAACGTATAACGTATTACGTATAACGTATAACGTATAACGTATAACGTATAACGTATAACGTATAACGTATAACGTATAACGTATAACGTATAACGTATAACGTATTACGAATTACGTGTAAAGTATAACGTATGACGTATAACGTATAACGTATAACGCATAACGTATAACGTATAACGTATAACGTATAACGTATAACGTATAACGTATAACGTATAACGTATAACGTATAACGTATAACGTATAACGTATAACGTATAACGTATAACGTATAACGTATAACGTATAACGTATAACGTATAACGTATAACGTATAAAGAATAACGTATAACGTATAACGTATAACGTATAACGTATAACGAATGACGTGAAACGTATAACGCATAACGTATAACGCATAACGTATAACGTATCACGTATAACCTATGACGTATAACGTATAACGTATATCGTATAACGTATAACGTATAACGTATAACGTATAACGTATAACGTATAACGTATAACGTATAACGTATGACGTATAACGTATAACGTATAACGTATAACGTATAACGTATAACGTATAACGTATAACGTATAACGTATAACGTATAACGTATAACGTATAACGTATAACGTATAACGTATAACGTATAACGTATAACGTATAACGTATAACGTATAACGTATAACGTATAACATATAACGTATAACGTATAACGTATAGCATGTAACATATGAGGTATGACGTATAACGTATAACGCATAACGTATAACGTATAACGTATAACGTATAACGTATCACGAATAACGTAAAACGAATAACATATAACGTATAACGTATAACGTATAACGTATAACGTATTACGTATAACGTATAACGTATAACGTATAACGTATAACGTATAATGTATAACGTATAACGTATAACATATAACGTATAACGTATAACGTATAGCATGTAACGTATAACCTATAACGTATAACGTATAACGTATAACGTATAACGTATAACGTATAACGTATAACGTATAACGCATAACGTATAACGTATCACGTATAACCTATGACGTATAACGTATAACGTATATCGTATAACGTATAACGTATAACGTATAACGTATAACGTATAACGTATAACGTATAACGTATAACGTATAACGTATAACGTATACCGTACAACGTATAACGTATAACGTATAACGTACAACGTACAACGTATAACGTATAACGTATAACGTATAACGTATAACGTACCACGTATAACGTATTACGAATAACGTGTAAAGTATAACGTATGACGTATAACGTATAACGTATAACGCATAACGTATAACGAATGACGTGAAACGTATAACGCATAACGTATAACGCATAACGTATAACGTATCACGTATAACCTATGACGTATAACGTATAACGTATATCGTATAACGTATAACGTATAACGTATAACGTATAACGTATAACGTATAACGTATAACGTATAACGTATGACGTATAACGTATAACGTATAACGTATAACGTATAACGTATAACGTATAAAGAATAACGTATAACGTATAGCGTATAACGTATAACGTATAACGTATAACGTATAACGTATAACGAATGACATGAAACGTATAACGCATAACGTATAACGCATAACGTATAACGTATCACGTATAACCTATGACGTATAACGTATAACGTATATCGTATAACGTATAACGTATAACGTATAACGTATAACGTATAACGTATAACGTATAACGTATAACGTATAACGTATAACGTATAACGTATAACGTATAACGTATAACGTATAACGTATAACGTATAACGTATAACGTATTACGTATAAAGTATAACGTATAGCGTATAACGTATAACGTATAACGTATAACGTATAACGTATAACGTATAACGTATAACTTATAACGTATAACGTAAAACGTACAACGCATAACGTATATCGTACACCGCATAACGTATAACGTATAACGTATAACGCATAACGTATAACGCATAACGAATAACGTAAAACGTATAACCTATGACGTATAACGTATAACGTATAACGTATAACGTATATCGTGTAACGTAAAACGTATATCGTATAACGTATAACGTATATCGTATAACGTATAACGTACAACGTATAACGTATAACGTATAACGTATAACGTATAACGTATAACGTATAACGTATAACGTATAACGTATAACGTATAACGTATAACGTATAACGTATAACGTATAACGTATAACGTATAACGTATAACGTATAACGTATAACGTATAACGTAAAACGTACAACGCATAACGTATATCGTACACCGCATAACGTATAACGTATAACGTATAACGCATAACGTATAACGCATAACGAATAACGTAAAACGTATAACCTATGACGTATAACGTATAACGTATAACGTATAACGTATATCGTGTAACGTAAAACGTATATCGTACAACGTATAACGTATAAGGTATAACGAATAACGTAAAACGTATAACGCATAACGTATAACGCATAACGTGTAACGAAGAACGTATAACGAATGACGTATAACGTATATCGTATAACGTATAACGTATAACGTATAACGTATAACGTATAACGTATAACGTATAACGTATAACGTATAACGTATACCGTATAACGTATAACGTATAACGTATAACGTATAACGTATAACGTACAACGTATAACGTACAACGTATAACGTATAACGTATAACGTATAACGTATAACGTATAACGTATAACGTATAACGTATAACGTATAACGTATAACGTATAACGTATAACGTATAACGTAGAACGTATAACGTATAACGTATAACGTATAACGTATAACGTATAACGTATGACGTATAACGTATAACGTATAACGTATAACGTATAACGTATAACGTATAACGTATAACGTATAACGTATAACGTATAACGTATAACTTATAACGTATAACGTAAAACGTACAACGCATAACGTATAACGCATAACGTGTAACGAAGAACGTATAACGAATAACGTATAACGTATAACGTACAACGTATAACGTATAACGTATAACGTATAACGTATAACGTATAACGTATAACGTATAACGTATAACGTATAACGTATAACGTATAACGTATAACGTATAACGTATAACGTATACCGTATAACGTATAACGTATAACGTATAACGCATAACGTTTAACGTATAACGTATAACGTATAACGTATAACGTATAAGGTATAACGTATAACGTACAACGTATAACGTATAACGTATAACGAATAACGTAATACGTATAACGCATAACGTATAACGCATAACGTGTAACGAAGAAAGTATAACGAATAACGTATAACGTATATCGTATAACGTATAACGTATAACGTATAACGTATAACGTATAACGTATAACGTATAACGTATAACGTATAACGTATAACGTATAACGTATAACGTATAACGTATAACGTATAACGTATAACGTATAAAGAATAACGTATAATGTATAACGTATAACGTATAACGTATAACGAATGACGTGAAACGTATAACGCATAACGTATAACGCATAACGTATAACGCATAACGTATAACGTATCTCGTATAACCTATGACGTATAACGTATAACGTATATCGTATAACGTATAACGTATAACGTATAACGTATAACGCATAACGTATAACGTATAACGTATAACGTATAACGTATAACGTATAACGTATAACGTGTAACGTATAACGTATAACGTATAACGTATAACGTATAACGTATAACGTATAACGTATAACGTATAACGTATAACGTATAACGTCTAACGTATAACGTATAACGTATAACGTATAAAGAATAACGTATAACGTATAACGTATAACGTATAACGTATAACGTATAACGAATGACATGAAACGTATAACGCATAACGTATAACGTATAACGTATAACGTATAACGTACCACGTATAACGTATTACGAATAACGTGTAAAGTATAACGTATGACGTATAACGTATAACGTATAACGCATAACGTATAACGTATAACGTATAACGTATAACGTATAACGTATAACGTATAACGTATAACGTATAACGTATAACGTCTAACGTATAACGTATAACGTATAACGTATAAAGAATAACGTATAACGTATAACGTATAACGTATAACGTATAACGAATGACATGAAACGTATAACGCATAACGTATAACGCATAACGTATAACGTATCACGTATAACCTATGACGTATAACGTATAACGTATATCGTATAACGTATAACGTATAACGTATAACGTATAACGTATAACGTATAACGTATAACGTATAACGTATAACGTATAACGTATAACGTATAACGTATAACGTATAACGTATAACGTATAAAGTATAACGTATAGCGTATAACGTATAACGTATAACGTATAACGTATAACGTATAACGTATAACGTATAACGTATAACGTATAACGTAAAACGTACAACGCATAACGTATATCGTACTCCGCATAACGTATAACGTATAACGTATAACGCATAACGTATAACGCATAACGAATAACGTAAAACGTATAACCTATGACGTATAACGTATAACGTATAACGTATAACGTATATCGTGTAACGTAAAACGAATATCGTATAACGTATAACGTATATCGTATAACGTATAACGTACAACGTATAACGTATAACGTATAACGTATAACGTATAACGTATAACGAATGACATGAAACGTATAACGCATAACGTATAACGTATAACGTATAACGTATAACGTACCACGTATAACGTATTACGAATAACGTGTAAAGTATAACGTATGACGTATAACGTATAACGTATAACGCATAACGTATAACGTATAACGTATAACGTATAACGTATAACGTATAACGTATAACGTATAACGTATAACGTATAACGTATAACGTATAACGTATAACGTATAACGTATAACGTATAACGTATAACGTATAACGTATAACGTATAACGTATAACGTATAACGTACAACGTATAACGTATAACGTATAACGTATAAAGAATAACGTATAACGTATAACGTATAACGTATAACGTATAACGAATGACGTGAAACGTATAACGCATAACGTATAACGCATAACGTATAACGTATCACGTATAACCTATGACGTATAACGTATAACGTATATCGTATAACGTATAACGTATAACGTATAACGTATAACGTATAACGTATAACGTATAACGTATAACGTATAACGTATAACGTATGACGTATAACGTATAACGTATAGCGTATAACGTATAACGTATAACGTATAACGTATAACGTATAACGTATAACGTATAACGTATAACGTATAACGTATAACGTATAACATATAACGTATAACGTATAACGTATAACGTATAACATATAACGTATAACGTATAACGTATAGCATGTAACGTATAAGGTATCACGTATAACCTATGACGTATAACGTATAACGTATATCGTATAACGTATAACGTGTAACGTATAACGTATAACGTATAACGTATAACGTATAACGTATAACGTATAACGTATAACGTATAACGTATGACGTATAACGTATAACGTATAACGTATAACGTATAACGTATAACGTATAACGTATAACGTATAACGTATAACGTATAACGTATAACGTATAACGTATAACGTATAACGTATAACGTATAACATATAACGTATAACGTATAACGTATAACGTATAACATATAACGTATAACGTATAACGTATAGCATGTAACGTATAAGGTATAACGTATAACGTATAACGTATAACGTATAACGTATAACGTATAACGTATAACGTGTAACGTACAACGTATAACGTAACACGTATAACGTATTACGAATAACGTGTAACGTATAACATATAACGTGTAACGAAGAGCGTATAACGAATAACGTATAACGTATATCGCATAACGTATAACGTATAACGTATAACGTATAACGTATAACGTATAAGGTATAACGTATAACGTACAACGTATAACGTATAACGTATAACGAATAACGTAAAACGTATAACGCATAACGTATAACGCATAACGTGTAACGAAGAACGTATAACGAATAACGTATAACGTATACCGTATAACGTATAACGTATAACGTATAACGTATAACGTATAACGTATAACGTATAACGTATAACGTATACCGTATAACGTATTACGTATAACGTATAACGTATAACGTATAACGTACAACGTATAACGTACAACGTATAACGTATAACGTATAACGTATAACGTATAACGTATAACGTATAACGTATAACGTATAACGTATAACGTATAACGTATAACGTATAACGTATAACGTATAACGTATAACGTATAACGTATAACGTATAACGTATAACGTATAACGTATGACGTATACCGTATAACGTATAACGTATAACGTATAACGTACAACGTATAACGTACAACGTATAACGTACAACGTATAACGTACAACGTATAACGTACAACGTATAACGTATAACGTATAACGTATAACGTATAACGTATAACGTATAACGTATAACGTATAACGTATAACGTATAACGTATAACGTATAACGTATAACGTATAACGTATAACGTATAATGTATAACGTATAACGTATAACGTATAACGTATAACGTATAACGTATAACGTATATCGTAAAACGTATAACGTATAACGTATAACGTATAACGTATAACGCATAACGTATAACGTACAACGTATAACGTACCACGTATAACGTATTACGAATTACGTGTAAAGTATAACGTATGACGTATAACGTATAACGTATAACGCATAACGTATAACGTATAACGTATAACGTATAACGTATAACGTATAACGTATAACGTATAACGTATAACGTATAACGTATAACGTATAACGTATAACGTATAACGTATAACGTATAACGTATAACGTATAACGTATAACGTATAACGTATAACGTATAACGTATAACGTATAACGTATAACGTATAACGTATAACGTATAACGAATAACGTAAAACGTATAACGTATAACGTATAACGTATAACGCATAACGTATAACGTACAACGTATAACGTACCACGTATAACGTATTACGAATTACGTGTAAAGTATAACGTATACCGTACAACGTATAACGTATAACGTATAACGTACAACGTACAACGTATAACGTATAACGTATAACGTATAACGTATAACGTACCACGTATAACGTATTACGAATAACGTGTAAAGTATAACGTATGACGTATAACGTATAACGTATAACGCATAACGTATAACGTATAACGTATAACGTATAACGTATAACGTATAACGTGTAACGTATAACGTATAACGTATAACGTATAACGTCTAACGTATAACATATAACGTATAACGTATAAAGAATAACGTATAACGTATAACGTATAACGTATAACGTATAACGAATGACATGAAACGTATAACGCATAACGTATAACGCATAACGTATAACGTATCACGTATAACCTATGACGTATAACGTATAACGTATATCGTATAACGTATAACGTATAACGTATAACGTATAACGTATAACGTATAACGTATGACGTATAACGTATAACGTATAACGCATAACGTATAACGTATAACGTATAACGTATAACGTATAACGTATAACGTATAACGTATAACGTATAACGTATAACGTATAACGTATAACGTATAACGTATAACGTATAACGTATAACGTATAACGTATAACGTATAACGTATAACGTATAACGTATAACGTATAACGTATAACGTATAACGTATAACGTATACCGTACAACGTATAACGTATAACGTATAACGTACAACGTACAACGTATAACGTATAACGTATAACGTATAACGTATAACGTACCACGTATAACGTATTACGAATAACGTGTAAAGTATAACGTATGACGTATAACGTATAACGTATAACGCATAACGTATAACGTATAACGTATAACGTATAACGTATAACGTATAACGTATAACGTATAACGTATAACGTATAACGTCTAACGTATAACATATAACGTATAACGTATAAAGAATAACGTATAACGTATAACGTATAACGTATAACGTATAACGAATGACATGAAACGTATAACGCATAACGTATAACGCATAACGTATAACGTATCACGTATAACCTATGACGTATAACGTATAACGTATATCGTATAACGTATAACGTATAACGTATAACGTATAACGTATAACGTATAACGTATAACGTATAACGTATAACGTATAACGTATAACGTATAACGTATAACGTATAACGTATAACGTATAACGTATAACGTATAACGTATTACGTATAAAGTATAACGTATAGCGTATAACGTATAACGTATAACGTATAACGTATAACGTATAACGTATAACGTATAACTTATAACGTATAACGTAAAACGTACAACGCATAACGTATATCGTACACCGCATAACGTATAACGTATAACGTATAACGCATAACGTATAACGCATAACGAATAAAGTAAAACGTATAACCTATGACGTATAACGTATAACGTATAACGTATAACGTATATCGTGTAACGTAAAACGTATATCGTATAACGTATAACGTATATCGTATAACGTATAACGTACAACGTATAACGTATAACGTATAACGTATAACGTATAACGTATAACGTATAACGTATAACGTATAACGTATAACGTATAACGTATAACGTATAACGTATAACGTATAACGTATAACGTATAACATATAACGTATAACGTATAACGTATAACGTATAACGTATAACATATAACGTATAACGTATAACGTATAGCATGTAACGTATAAGGTATAACGTATAACGTATAACGTATAACGTATAACGTATAACGTATAACGTATAACGTATAACGTATAACGTATACCGTACAACGTATAACGTATAACGTATAACGTACAACGTACAACGTATAACGTATAACGTATAACGTATAACGTATAACGTACCACGTATAACGTATTACGAATAACGTGTAAAGTATAACGTATAACGTATAACGTATAACGTATAACGTATAACGTATAACGTATAACGTATAACGTATAACGTATAACGTATAACGTATAACGTATAACGTATAACGTATAACGTATAACGTATAACGTATGACGTATACCGTATAACGTATAACGTATAACGTATAACGTACAACGTATAACGTACAACGTATAACGTACAACGTATAACGTACAACGTATAACGTACAACGTATAACGTATAACGTATAACGTATAACGTATAACGTATAACGTATAACGTATAACGTATAACGTATAACGTATAACGTATAACGTATAACGTATAACGTATAACGTATAACGTATAATGTATAACGTATAACGTATAACGTATAACGTATAACGTATAACGTATAACGTATATCGTAAAACGTATAACGTATAACGTATAACGTATAACGTATAACGCATAACGTATAACGTACAACGTATAACGTACCACGTATAACGTATTACGAATTACGTGTAAAGTATAACGTATGACGTATAACGTATAACGTATAACGCATAACGTATAACGTATAACGTATAACGTATAACGTATAACGTATAACGTATAACGTATAACGTATAACGTATAACGTATAACGTATAACGTATAACGTATAACGTATAACGTATAACGTATAACGTATAACGTATAACGTATAACGTATAACGTATAACGTATAACGTATAACGTATAACGTATAACGTATAACGTATAACGAATAACGTAAAACGTATAACGTATAACGTATAACGTATAACGCATAACGTATAACGTACAACGTATAACGTACCACGTATAACGTATTACGAATTACGTGTAAAGTATAACGTATACCGTACAACGTATAACGTATAACGTATAACGTACAACGTACAACGTATAACGTATAACGTATAACGTATAACGTATAACGTACCACGTATAACGTATTACGAATAACGTGTAAAGTATAACGTATGACGTATAACGTATAACGTATAACGCATAACGTATAACGTATAACGTATAACGTATAACGTATAACGTATAACGTGTAACGTATAACGTATAACGTATAACGTATAACGTCTAACGTATAACATATAACGTATAACGTATAAAGAATAACGTATAACGTATAACGTATAACGTATAACGTATAACGAATGACATGAAACGTATAACGCATAACGTATAACGCAGAACGTATAACGTATCACGTATAACCTATGACGTATAACGTATAACGTATATCGTATAACGTATAACGTATAACGTATAACGTATAACGTATAACGTATAACGTATGACGTATAACGTATAACGTATAACGCATAACGTATAACGTATAACGTATAACGTATAACGTATAACGTATAACGTATAACGTATAACGTATAACGTATAACGTATAACGTATAACGTATAACGTATAACGTATAACGTATAACGTATAACGTATAACGTATAACGTATAACGTATAACGTATAACGTATAACGTATAACGTATAACGTATACCGTACAACGTATAACGTATAACGTATAACGTACAACGTACAACGTATAACGTATAACGTATAACGTATAACGTATAACGTACCACGTATAACGTATTACGAATAACGTGTAAAGTATAACGTATGACGTATAACGTATAACGTATAACGCATAACGTATAACGTATAACGTATAACGTATAACGTATAACGTATAACGTATAACGTATAACGTATAACGTATAACGTCTAACGTATAACATATAACGTATAACGTATAAAGAATAACGTATAACGTATAACGTATAACGTATAACGTATAACGAATGACATGAAACGTATAACGCATAACGTATAACGCATAACGTATAACGTATCACGTATAACCTATGACGTATAACGTATAACGTATATCGTATAACGTATAACGTATAACGTATAACGTATAACGTATAACGTATAACGTATAACGTATAACGTATAACGTATAACGTATAACGTATAACGTATAACGTATAACGTATAACGTATAACGTATAACGTATAACGTATTACGTATAAAGTATAACGTATAGCGTATAACGTATAACGTATAACGTATAACGTATAACGTATAACGTATAACGTATAACTTATAACGTATAACGTAAAACGTACAACGCATAACGTATATCGTACACCGCATAACGTATAACGTATAACGTATAACGCATAACGTATAACGCATAACGAATAAAGTAAAACGTATAACCTATGACGTATAACGTATAACGTATAACGTATAACGTATATCGTGTAACGTAAAACGTATATCGTATAACGTATAACGTATATCGTATAACGTATAACGTACAACGTATAACGTATAACGTATAACGTATAACGTATAACGTATAACGTATAACGTATAACGTATAACGTATAACGTATAACGTATAACGTATAACGTATAACGTATAACGTATAACGTATAACATATAACGTATAACGTATAACGTATAACGTATAACGTATAACATATAACGTATAACGTATAACGTATAGCATGTAACGTATAAGGTATAACGTATAACGTATAACGTATAACGTATAACGTATAACGTATAACGTGTAACGTACAACGTATAACGTATCACGTATAACGTATTACGAATAACGTGTAACGTATAACATATAACGTGTAACGAAGAGCGTATAACGAATAACGTATAACGTATATCGCATAACGTATAACGTATAACGTATAACGTATTACGTATAAGGTATAACGTATAACGTACAACGTATAACGTATAACGTATAACGTATAACGAATAACGTAAAACGTATAACGCATAACGTATAACGCATAACGTGTAACGAAGAACGTATAACGAATAACGTATAACGTATATCGTATAACGTATAACGTATAACGTATAACGTATAACGTATAACGTATAACGTATAACGTATAACGTATACCGTATAACGTATAGCGTATAACGTATAACGTATAACGTATAACGTACAACGTATAACGTATAACGTATAACGTATAACGTATAACGTATAAAGTATAACGTATAACGTATAACGTATAACGTATAACGTATAACGTATAACGTATAACGTATAACGTATAACGTATAACGTATAACGTATAACGTATAACGTATAACGTATAACGTATAACGTATAACGTATAACGTATAACGTATAACTTATAACGTATAACGTATAACGTATAACGTATAACGTATAACGTATAACGTATAACGTATAACGTATAACGTATAACGTATAACGTATAACGTATAACGTATAACGTATAAAGAATAACGTATAACGTATAACGTATAACGTATAACGTATAACGAATGACGTGAAACGTATAACGCATAACGTATAACGCATAACGTATAACGTATCACGTATAACCTATGACGTATAACGTATAACGTATATCGTATAACGTATAACGTATAACGTATAACGTATAACGTATAACGTATAACGTATAACGTATAACGTATAACGTATAACGTATAACGTATAACGTATGACGTATAACGTATAACGTATAACGTATAACGTATAACGTATAACGTATAACGTATAACGTATAACGTATAACGTATAACGTATAACGTATAACGTATAACGTATAACGTATAACGTATAACGTATAACGTATAACGTATAACGTATAACATATAACGTATAACGTATAACGTATAACGTATAACATATAACGTATAACGTATAACGTATAACGTATAACGTATAACGTATAACGTATAACGTATAACGTATAACGTATAACGTATAACGCATAACGTTTAACGTATAACGTATAACGTATAACGTATAACGTATAACGTATAACGTATAACGTATACCGTATAACGTATTACGTATAACGTATAACGCATAACGTTTAACGTATAACGTATAACGTATAACGTATAACGTATAACGTATAACGTATTACGTATAACGTATAACGCATAACGTTTAACGTATAACGTATAACGTATAACGTATAACGTATAACGTATAACGTATAACGTATAACGTATAACGTATAACGTATAACGTATAACGTATAACGTATGACGTATAACGTATAACGTATAACGTATAACGTATAACGTATAACGTATAACGTATAACGTATAACGTATAACGTATAACGTATAACGTATAACGTATAACGTATAACGTATAACGTATAACGTATAACGTATAACGTATAACGTATAACATATAACGTATAACGTATAACGTATAACGTATAACATATAACGTATAACGTATAACGTATAGCATGTAACGTATAAGGTATAACGTATAACGTATAACGTATAACGTATAACGTATAACGTATAACGTGTAACGTACAACGTATAACGTATCACGTATAACGTATTACGAATAACGTGTAACGTATAACATATAACGTGTAACGAAGAGCGTATAACGAATAACGTATAACGTATATCGCATAACGTATAACGTATAACGTATAACGTATAACGTATGACGTATAACGTATAACGTATAACGTATAACGTATAACGTATAACGTATAACGTATAACGTATAACGTATACCGTATAACGTATTACGTATAACGTATAACGCATAACGTTTAACGTATAACGTATAACGTATAACGTATAACGTATAACGTATAACGTATTACGTATAACGTATAACGCATAACGTTTAACGTATAACGTATAACGTATAACGTATAACGTATAACGTATAACGTATAACGTATAACGTATAACGTATAACGTATAACGCATAACGTTTAACGTATAACGTATAACGTATAACGTATAACGTATAACGTATAAGGTATAACGTATAACGTACAACGTTTAACGTATAACGTATAACGAATAACGTAATACGTATAACGCATAACGTATAACGCATAACGTGTAACGAAGAACGTATAACGAATAACGTATAACGTATATCGTATAACGTATAACGTATAACGTATAACGTATAACGTATAACGTATAACGTATAACGTATAACGTATAACGTATACCGTATAACGTATAACGTATAACGTATAACGCATAACGTTTAACGCATAACGTATAACGTATCTCGTATAACCTATGACGTATAACGTATAACGTATATCGTATAACGCATAACGTTTAACGCATAACGTATAACGTATCTCGTATAACCTATGACGTATAACGTATAACGTATATCGTATAACGTATAACGTATAACGTATAACGTATAACGTATAACGTATAACGCATAACGTATAACGTACAACGTATAACGTACCACGTATAACGTGTTACGAATAACGTGTAAAGTATAACGTATGACGTATAACGTATAACGTATAACGCATAACGTATAACGTATAACGTATAACGTATAACGTATAACGCATAACGTATAACGCATAACGTGTAACGAAGAACGTATAACGAATAACGTATAACGTATATCGTATAACGTATTACGTATAACCTATGACGTATAACGTATAACGTATATCGTATAACGTATAACGTATAACGTATAACGTATAACGTATAACGTATAACGTATAACGTATAACGTATAACGTATAACGTATGACGTATAACGTATAACGTATAACGTATAACGTATAACGTATAACGTATAACGTATAACGTATAACGTATAACGTATAACGTATAACGTATAACGTATCACGTATAACGTATAACGTATAACGTATAACATATAACGTATAACGTATAACGTATATCGTATAACGTATAACGCATAACGTATAACGTATATCGTACACCGCATAACGTATAACGTATAACGTATAACGCATAACGTATAACGCATAACGAATAACGTAAAACGTATAACCTATGACGTATAACGTATAACGTATAACGTATAACGTATATCGTGTAACGTAAAACGTATATCGTATAACGTATAACGTATATCGTATAACGTATAACGTACAACGTATAACGTATAACGTATAACGTATAACGTATAACGTATAACGTATAACGTATAACGTATAACGTATAACGTATAACGTATAACGTATAACATATAACGTATAACGTATAACGTATAACGTATAACGTATAACATATAACGTATAACGTATAACGTATAGCATGTAACGTATAAGGTATAACGTATAACGTATAACGTATAACGTATAACGAATAACGTATAACGTGTAACGTACAACGTATAACGTATCACGTATAACGTATTACGAATAGCGTGTAACGTATAACATATAACGTGTAACGAAGAGCGTATAACGAATGACGTATAACGTATATCGCATAACGTATAACGTATAACGTATAACGTATAACGTATAAGGTATAACGTATAACGTACAACGTATAACGTATAACGTATAACGTATAACGAATAACGTAAAACGTATAACGCATAACGTATAACGCATAACGTGTAACGAAGAACGTATAACGAATAACGTATAACGTATATCGTATAACGTATAACGTATAACGTATAACGTATAACGTATAACGTATAACGTATAACGTATAACGTATACCGCATAACGTATAACGTATAACGTATAACGTATAACGTATAACGTACAACGTATAACGTATAACGTATAACGTATAACGTATAACGTATAACGTATAACGTATAACGTATAACGTATAACGTATAACGTATAACGTATAACGTATAACGTATAACGTATAACGTATAACGTATAACGTATAACGTATAACGTATAACGTATAACGTATAACGTATAACGTATAACGTATAACGTATAACGTATAACGTATAAAGAATAACGTATAACGTATAACGAATGACGTGAAACGTATAACGCATAACGTATAACGCATAACGTATAACGTATCACGTATAACCTATGACGTATAACGTATAACGTATATCGTATAACGTATAACGTATAACGTATAACGTATAACGTATAACGTATAACGTATAACGTATAACGTATAACGTATAACGTATAACGTATGACGTATAACGTATAACGTATAACGTATAACGTATAACGTATAACGTATAACGTATAACGTATAACGTATAACGTATAACGTATAACGTATAACGTATAACGTATAACGTATAACGTATAACGTATGACGTATAACGAATGACGTGGAACGTATAACGCATAACGTTTAACGCATAACGTATAACGTATCACGTATAACCTATGACGTATAACGTATAACGTATATCGTATAACGTATAACGTATAACGTATAACGTATAACGTATAACGTATAACGTATAACGTATATCGTAAAACGTATAACGTATAACGTATAACGTATAACGTATAGCGCATAACGTATAACGTACAACGTATGACGTACCACGTATAACGTATTACGAATAACGTGTAAAGTATAACGTATGACGTATAACGTATAACGTATAACGCATAACGTATAACGTATAACGTATAACGTATAACGTATAACGTATAACGTATAACGTATAACGAATAACGTATAACGTATAACGTAAAACGTACAACGCATAACGTATATCGTATACCGCATAACGTATAACGTATAACGTATAACGCATAACGTATAACGCATAACGAATAACGTATAACGTATAACGTATAACGTATAACGTATAACGTAAAACGTATAACGTATAACGTATAACGTATTACGTATAACGTATAACGTATAACGTATAACGTATAACGTATAACCTATGACGTATAACGTATAACGTATAACGTATAACGTATAACGTATATCGTATAACGTATAACGTATAACGTATAACGTATAACGTATAACGTATAACGAATGACGTGAAACGTATTACGCATAACGTATAACGCATAACGTATAACGTATCACGTATAACCTATGACGTATAACGTATAACGTATATCGTATAACGTATCACGTATAATGTATTACGAATAACGTGTAACGTATAACGTATGACGTATAACTTATAACGTATAACGTATAACGTATAACGTATAACGTATAACGTATAACGTATAACTTATAACGTATAACGTATAACGTATGACGTATAACGTATAACGTCTAACGTAAAACGAATAACGTATAACATATAACGTATAACGTATAACGTATAGCATGTAACGTATAACGTATAATGTATAACGTATAACGTATAACGTATAACGTATAACGTACAACGTATAACGTATCACGTATAACGTATAACGTATTACGTATAACGTATAACGTATAACGTATAACGTATAACCTACGACGTATAACGTATAACGTATAACGTATAACGTATAACGTATATCGTATAACGTATAACGTATAACGTATATCGTATACCGCATAACGTATAACGTATAACGTATAACGCATAACGTATAACGCATAACGAATAACGTATAACGTATAACCTATGACGTATAACGTATAACGTATAACGTATAACGTATAACGTATATCGTATAACGTATAACGTATAACGTATAACGTATAACGTATAACGTATAACGTATAACGAATGACGTGAAACGTATTACGCATAACGTATAACGCATAACGTATAACGTATCACGTATAACCTATGACGTATAACGTATAACGTATATCGTATAACGTATCACGTATAACGTATTACGAATAACGTGTAACGTATAACGTATGACGTATAACTTATAACGTATAACGTATAACGTATAACGTATAACGTATAACGTATAACGTATAACGTATAACGTATAACGTATAACGTATAACGTATGACGTATAACGTATAACGTATAACGTATAACGTATAACGTATAACGTATAACGTATAACGTATAACGTATTACGAATAACGTGTAACGTATAAAGTATATCGTGTAACGAAGAACGTATAACGAATAACGTATAACGTATATCGTATAACGTATAACGTATAACGTATAACGTATAACGTATAACGTATAACGTATAACGTATAACGTATAACGTATAACGTATAACGTATAGCGTATAACGTATAACGTATAACGTATAACGTATAACGTATAACGTATAATGTATAACGTATAACGTATAACGTATAACGTAAAACGTACAACGCATAACGTATATCGTACACCGCATAACGTATAACGTATAACGTATAACGCATAACGTATAACGCATAACGACTAACGTAAAACGTATAACCTATGACGTATAACGTATAACGTATAACGTATAACGTATATCGTGTAACGTAAAACGTATATCGTATAACGTATAACGTATATCGTATAACGTATAACGTATAACGTATAACGTATAACGTATACCGTATAACGTATAACGTATAACGTATAACGTATAACGTATAACGTACAACGTATAACGTATAACGTATAACGTATAACGTATAACGTATAACGTATAACGTATAACGTATAACGTATAACGTATAACGTATAACGTATAACGTATAACGTATAACGTATAACGTATAACGTATAACGTATAACGTATAACGTATAACGAATAACGTATAACGTATAACGTATAACGTATGACGTATAACGAATGACGTGGAACGTATAACGCATAACGCATAACGCATAACGTATAACGTATCACGTATAACCTATGACGTATAACGTATAACGTATATCGTATAACGTATAACGTATAACGTATAACGTATAACGTATAACGTATAACGTATAACGTATAACATATAACGTATAACGTATAACGTATAACGTATAACGTATAACGTATAACGTATAACGTATAACGTATAACGTATAACGTATAACGAATAACGTATAACGTATAACGTATAACGTATGACGTATAACGAATGACGTGGAACGTATAACGCATAACGATTAACGCATAACGTATAACGTATCACGTATAACCTATGACGTATAACGTATAACGTATATCGTATAACGTATAACGTATAACGTATAACGTATAACGTATAACCTATAACGTATATCGTAAAACGTATAACGTATAACGTATAACGTATAACGTATAACGCATAACGTATAACGTACAACGTATGACGTACCACGTATAACGTATTACGAATAACGTGTAGAGTATAACGTATGACGTATAACGTATAACGTATAACGCATAACGTATAACGTATAACGTATAACGTATAACGTATAACGTATAACGTATAACGTATAACGTATAACGTATAACGTATAACGTATAACGTATAACGTAAAACGTACAACGCATAACGTATATCGTATACCGCATAACGTATAACGTATAACGTATAACGCATAACGTATAACGCATAACGAATAACGTATAACGTATAACGTATAACGTATAACGTATAACGTAAAACGTATAACGTATAACGTATAACGTATTACGTATAACGTATAACGTATAACGTATAACGTATAACCTATGACGTATAACGTATAACGTATAACGTATAACGTATATCGTATAACGTATAACGTATAACGTATAACGTATAACGTATAACGAATGACGTGAAACGTATTACGCATAACGTATAACGCATAACGTATAACGTATCACGTATAACCTATGACGTAGAACGTATAACGTATATCGTATAGCGTATCACGTATAACGTATAACGTATAACGTATTACGTATAACGTATAACGTATAACGTATAACGTATAACCTGTGACGTATAACGTATAACGTATAACGTATAACGTATATCGTATAATGTATAACGTATAACGTATAACGTATAACGTATAACGTACAACGTATAACGTATCACGTATAACGTATAACGTATTACGTATAACGTATAACGTATAACGTATAACGTATAACCTATGACGTATAACGTATAACGTATAACGTATAACGTATATCGTATAACGTATAACGTATAACGTATATCGTATACCGCATAACGTATAACGTATAACGTATAACGCATAACGTATAACGCATAACGAATAACGTATAACGTATAACCTATGACGTATAACGTATAACGTGTAACGTATAACGTATATCGTATAACGTATAACGTATAACGTATAACGTATAACGTATAACGTATAACGAATGACGTGAAACGTATTACGCATAACGTATAACGCATAACGTATAACGTATCACGTATAACCTATGACGTATAACGTATAACGTATATCGTATAACGTATCACGTATAACGTATTACGAATAACGTGTAACGTATAACGTATGACGTATAACTTATAACGTATAACGTATAACGTATAACGTATAACGTATAACGTATAACGTATAACGTATAGCGTATAACGTATAACGTATGACGTATAACGTATAACGTATAACGTATAACGTATAACGTATAACGTATAACGTAAAACGTATAACGTATAACGTATAACGTATAACGTATAACGTATTACGTATAACGTATAACGTATTACGAATGACGTGGAACGTATAACGCATAACGTATAACGCATAACGTATAACGTATCACGTATAACCTATGACGTATAACGTATAACGTATATCGTATAACGTATAGCGTATAACGTATAACGTATAACGTATAACGTATAACGTATAACGTATAACGTATAACGTATATCGTATAACGTATAGCGTATAACGTATAACGTATAACGTATAACGTATAACGTATAACGTATAACGTATAACGTATAACGTATAACGTATAACGTATAACGTATAACGTATAACGTATTACGTATAACGTATAACGAATTACGTATAACGTATAACGTATAACGTATGACGTATAACGAATGACGTGGAACGTATAACGCATAACGTTTAACGCATAACGTATAACGTATCTCGTATAACCTATGACGTATAACGTATAACGTATATCGTATAACGTATAACGTATAACGTATAACGTATAACGTATAACGTATAACGTATAACGTATATCGTAAAACGTATAACGTATAACGTATAACGTATAACGTATAACGTATAACGCATAACGTATAACGTACAACGTATAACGTACCACGTATAACGTATTACGAATAACGTGTAAAGTATAACGTATGACGTATAACGTATAACGTATAACGCATGACGTATAACGTATAACGTATAACGTATAACGTATAACGTATAACGTATAACGTATAACGTATAACGTATAACGTATAACGTATAACATATAACGTAAAACGTACAACGCATAACGTATATCGTATACCGCATAACGTATAACGTATAACGTATAACGCATAACGTATAACGCATAACGAATAACGTATAACGTATAACCTATGACGTATAACGTAAAACGTATAACGTATAACGTATAACGTATAACGTATAACGTATAACGTATAACGTATAACGTAAAACGTATACCGTATAACGTGTAATGAAGAACGTATAACGAATAACGTAAAACGTATAACGCATAACGTATAACGTATAACGTGTAACGAAGAACGTATAACGAATAACGTATAACGTATATCGTATAACGTATAACGTATAACGTATAACGTATAACGAATAACGTATAACGTATAACGTATGACGTATAACGTATAACGTATAACGTATAACGTATAACGTATAACGTATAACGTATAACGTATAACGAATAACGTAAAACGTATTAGGTATTACATATTTCGTATAACATATAACGTGTATCGTATAACTAATGACGTATAACTTATAACGTATAACGTATAACGTATAACGTATAACTTGTAACGAAAAACGTATAACGAATAACGTAAAACGTATGACGCATTACATATTACGCATAACGTATAACGTATAACGTATAACGTATAACGTATAACGTATAACGTATAACGTATAACGTATAACGTATAACGTATAACGTATAACGTATAACGTATAACGTATAACGTATATCGTATAACGTATAACGTATAACGTATAACGTATAACGTATAACGTATAACGTATAACGTATAACGTATAACGTATAACGTATAACGTATAACGTATAACGTATAACGTATAACGTATAACGTATAACGTATAACGTATAACGTATAACGTATAACGAATAACGTAAAACGTATAACGCATAACGTATAACGCATAACGTGTAACGAAGAACGTATAACGAATAACGTATAACGTATATCGTATAACGTATAACGTATAACGTATAACGTATTACGAATAACGTGTAACGTATAAAGTATATCGTGTAACGAATAACGTATAACGAATAACGTATAACGTGTAACGCATAACGTATAACGCATAACGAATAACGTATAACGTATACCGTGTAACGTGTAACGAAGAACGTATAACGAATAACGTAAAACGTATAACGCATAACGTATAACGTATAACGTGTAACGAAGAACGTATAACGAATAACGTAAAACGTATAACGCATAACGTATATCGTATAACGTGTAACGAAGAACGTATAACGAATAACGTATAACGTATATCGTATAACGTATAACCTATAACGTATAACGAATAACGTATAACGTATAAAGCATAACGTATAACGTATAACGTATAACGTATAACGCATAACGTATAACGTATAACCTATGACGTATAACGTATAACTTATAACGTGTAACGTATAACGTATAGCGTACAACGTATAACGTATCACGTATAACATATAACGTATAACGTATAACGTGTAACGAAGAACGTATAACGTATAACGTATAACGTATAACGTATAACGTATAACGTGTAACGAAGTACGTATAACGAATAACGTATAACGTATATCGTATAACGTACAACTTATAACGTATAACGTACAACGTATAACGTATAACGTATAACGTATAACGTATAACGTATAACGTATAACGTATAACGTATAACGTATAACGTATAACGTATAACGTATAACGTATAACGTATAACGAATAAAGTATAACGCATAACGTATAACGTATAACGTATAACGTATAACGTATAACGTATAACGTACAACGTATATCGTATAACTAATAACGTATAACGTATAACGCATAACGTATAACGTATAATGTATAACGTATAACGTATAACGTATAACGTATAACGTATAACGTATAACGTACAACGTATAACGTATAAAGTATAACGTATAACGTGTAACGTATAACGTATAACGTATAACGTATAACATGTAATGTATAACGTATAACGTATAATGTATAGCGTATAACGTATAACGTATAACGTATAACGTATAACGCATAAGATGTAATGTATAACGTATAACGTATAATGTATAACGTATAACATGCAACGTACAACGTATAACGTATACCGTAAAAGGTATATCTAATAACGTATAACGTATAACGAATATCGTACAACGTATAACGCATAACGTATAACGTATAACGTATAACGTATAACGCATAACGTATAACTTATAACGTATAACCTATGACGTATAACGTATAACGTGTAACGTATAACGTATAACGTATAACGTATAACGTATAACCTATGACGTATAACGTATAACGTATAACGTATAACGTATAACATGTAATGTATAACGTATAACGTATAATGTATAACGTATAACATGTAACGTGTAGCGTATAACGTGTAACGTATAACGTATAACGTATAACGTATAACGTATAACGTATAACGTATAACGTATAACGTATAACGTATAACGTATAGTGTATAACGTATAACATGTAACGTATAGCGTATAACGTGTAACGTATAACGTATAACGTATAACGTATATCGTATAACGTATAACGTATAACGAATAACGTAAAACGTATAACGTATAACGTATAACGTATAACGTGTAACGAAGAACGTATAAACAATAACGTATAACGTATATCGTATAACGTACAACTTATAACGTATAACGTACAACGTATAACGTATAACGTATAACGTATAACGAATAACGTATAACGTATAACGTATAACGTATAACGTATAACCTATGACGTATAACGTATAACGTATAACGTATAACGTATAACGTATAACGTATAACGTATAACCTATGACGTATAACGTGTAACGTATAACGTATAACGTATAACGTATAACGTATAACGTATAACGTATAAAGCATAACGTATTACGTATAACGTATAACGTATAACGCATAACGTATAACGTATAACCTATGACGTATAACGTATAACTTATAACGTGTAACGTATAACGTATAGCGTACAACGTATAACGTATCACGTATAACATATAACGTATAACGTATAACGTGTAACGAAGAACGTATAACGTATAACGTATAACGTATAACGTATAACGTATAACGTGTAACGAAGTACGTATAACGAATAACGTATAACGTATATCGTATAACGTACAACTTATAACGTATAACGTACAACGTATAACGTATAACGTATAACGTATAACGTATAACGTATAACGTATAACGTATAACGTATAACGTATAACGTATAACGTATAACGTATAACGTATAACGTATAACGAATAAAGTATAACGCATAACGTATAACGTATAACGTATAACGTATAACGTATAACGTATAACGTACAACGTATATCGTATAACTAATAACGTATAACGTATAACGCATAACGTATAACGTATAATGTATAACGTATAACGTATAACGTAAAACGTATAACGTATAACGTATAACGTACAACGTATAACGTATAAAGTATAACGTATAACGTGTAACGTATAACGTATAACGTATAACGTATAACATGTAATGTATAACGTATAACGTATAATGTATAGCGTATAACGTATAACGTATAACGTATAACGTACAACGTATAACGTATCACGTATAACGTATTACGAATAACGTATAACGTATAACGTATAACGTATAAAGTATAACGTATAACGTATAACGTATAACGTATCACGTATAACGTATTACGAATAACGTATAACGTATAACGTATAACGTATAAAGTATAACGTATAACGTATAACGTATAACGTATAACGTATAACGTATAACGTATAACGTTTAACGTATAACGTATAACGTATAACGTGTAACGAAGAACGTATAACGTATAACGTATAACGTATAACGTATAACGTATAACGTGTAACGAAGTACGTATAACGAATAACGTATAACGTATATCGTATAACGTACAACTTATAACGTATAACGTACAACGTATAACGTATAACGTATAACGTATAACGTATAACGTATAACGTATAACGTATAACGTATAACGTATAACGTATAACGTATAACGTATAACGTATAACGTATAACGTATAACGTATAAAGTATAACGTATAACGTATAACCTATAACGTATAACGTATAACGTATAACGTATAACGTATAACGTATAACGTATAACGTATAACGCATAACATGTAATGTATAACGTATAACGTATAATGTATAACGTATAACGTATAACGTATAACGTACAAAGTATAACGTATCACGTATAACGTATTACGAATAACCTATAACGTATAACGTATAACGTAACCCCTATAACGTATAAAGTATAACGTATAACGTATATCGTATAACGTATAACGTATACCGTATATCGTAAAACGTATAACGTATAACGTATAACGTATAACGTGTAACGATGTACGTATAAAGTATAACGTATAACGTATAACGTATAACGTATAACTAATAACGTATAACGTATAACGCATAACGTATAACGTATAACGTATAACGTATAACGTATAACGTATGACGTATAACGTACAACGTATATCGTATAACTAATAACGTATAACGTATAACGCATAACGTATAACGTATAATGTATAACGTATAACGTATAACGTATAACGTATAACGTATAACGTATAACGTATAACGTATAACGTATAACGTATAACGTATAACGTATAACGTATAACGTATAACGTATAACGTATAACGTATAAAGTATAACGTATAACGTATAACGTATAACGTATAACGTATAGCGTATAACGTATAACGTATATCGTATAACGTATAACGTATAACGTATAACGTATAACGTATAACGTATAACGTATAACGTATAACGTATAACGTATAACGTATAACGTATAACGTATAACGTATAACCTATGACGTAAAACGTATAACTTATAACGTGTAACGTATAACGTATAGCGTACAACGTATAACGTATCACGTATAACATATAACGTATAACGTATAACGTATAACGTATAACGTATAAAGAATAACGTATAACGTATAACGTATAACGTATAACGTATAACATGTAACGTATAGCGTATAACGTGTAACGTATAACGTATAACGTATAACGTATAACGTATAACGTATAACGTATAACGTATAACGTATAACGTATAACGTATAACGTATAACGTATAACGTATAAAGTATAACGTATAACGTATAACGTATAACGTATAGCGTATAACGTATAACGTATATCGTATAACGTATAACGTATAACGTATAACGTATAACGTATAACGTATAACGTATAACCTGTGACGAATAACGTATAACGTATAACGTATAACGTATAACGTATAACGTATAACGTATAACGTATAACCTATGACGTATAACGTGTAACGTATAACGTATAACGTATAACGTATAACGTATAACGTATAACGTGTAACGAAGTACGTATAAAGTATAACGTGTAACGTATATCGTATAACGTATAACGTATAACGTATAACGTATAACGTATAACGTAAAACGTATGACGCATTACATACTACGTATAACGTATAACGTTCAACGTATAACCTATGACGTATAACGTATGACGTATAACGTATAACGTATAACGTATGACGTATAACGTATAACGTATAACGTATAACGTATAACGTATAACGTATAACGTATAACGTATAACGTATAACGTATACCGTATATCGTAAAACGTATAACGTATAACGTATAACGTATAACGTGTAACGATGTACGTATAAAGTATAACGTATAACGTATAACGTATAACGTATAACTAATAACGTATAACGTATAACGCATAACGTATAACGTATAACGTATAACGTATAACGTATAACGTATAACGTACAACGTATATCGTATAACTAATAACGTATAACGTATAACGCATAACGTATAACGTATAATGTATAACGTATAACGTATAACGTATAACGTATAACGTATAACGTATAACGTATAACGTATAACGTATAACGTATAACGTATAACGTACAACGTATAACGTATGACGTATAACGTATAACGTATAACGTATGACGTATAACGTATAACGTATAACGTATAACGTATAACGTATAACGTATAACGTATAACGTATAACGTATAACGTATAACGTATAACGTATAACGTATAACGTATAACGTATAACGTATAACGTATGACGTATAACGTATAACGTATGACGTATAACGTATAACGTATAACGTATGACGTATAACGTATAACGTATAACGTATAACGTATAACGTATAACGTATAACGTATAACGTATAACGTATAACGTATACCGTATATCGTAAAACGTATAACGTATAACGTATAACGTATAACGTGTAACGATGTACGTATAAAGTATAACGTATAACGTATAACGTATAACGTATAACTAATAACGTATAACGTATAACGCATAACGTATAACGTATAACGTATAACGTATAACGTATAACGTATAACGTACAACGTATATCGTATAACTAATAACGTATAACGTATAACGCATAACGTATAACGTATAATGTATAACGTATAACGTATAACGTATAACGTATAACGTATAACGTATAACGTATAACGTATAACGTATAACGTATAACGTATAACGTACAACGTATAACGTATGACGTATAACGTATAACGTATAACGTATGACGTATAACGTATAACGTATAACGTATAACGTATAACGTATAACGTATAACGTATAACGTATAACGTATAACGTATAACGTATAACGTATAACGTATAACGTATAACGTATAACGTATAACGTATAACGTATAACGTATAACGTATAACGTATAACGTATAACGTATAACGTATAACGTATAACCTATGACGTATAACGTATAACGTATAACGTATAACGTATAACGTATAACGTATAACGTATAACCTATGACGTATAACGTATAACGTATAACGTATAACGTATAACGTATAACGTATAACGTATAACGTATAACGTATAACGCATAACGTATAACGTATAACGTATAACGTATGACGTATAACGTATAACGTATAACGTATAACGTATAACGTATGACGTATAACGTATATCGTATAACGTACAACTTATAACGTATAACGTACAACGTATAACGTATAACGTATAACGTATAACGTATAACGTATAACGTATAACGTATAACGTATAACGTATAATGTATAACGTATAACGTATAACGTATAACGTATAAAGTATAACGTATAACGTATAACCTATAACGTATAACGTATAACGTATAACGTATAACGTATAACGTATAATGTATAACGTATAACGTATAACGTATAACGTATAACGTATAAAGTATAACGTATAACGTATAACGTATAACGTATAACGTATAACGTATAACGTATAACGTGTAACGATGTACGTATAAAGTATAACGTATAACGTATAACGTATAACGTATAACGTATAACTAATAACGTATAACGTATAACGCATAACGTATAACGTATAACGTATAACGTATAACGTATAACGTATAACGTACAACGTATATCGTATAACTAATAACGTATATCGTATAACGCATAACGTATAACGTATAATGTATAACGTATAACGTATAACGTATAACGTATAACGTATAACGTATAACGTATAACGTATAACGTATAACGTATAACGTACAACGTATAACGTATGACGTATAACGTATAACGTATAATGTATGACGTATAACGTATAACGTATAACGTATAACGTATAACGTATAACGTATAACGTATAACGTATAACGTATAACGTATAACGTATAACGTATAACGTATAACGTATAACGTATAACGTATAACGTATAACGTATAACGTATAACGTATAACGTATAACGAATAACGTATAACGTATATCGTATAACGTATAACGTATAACGTACAACTTATAATGTATAACGTACAACGTATAACGTATAACGTATAACGCATAACGTATAACGTATAACGTATAACCTATGACGTATAACGTATAACGTATAACGTATAACGTATATCGTATAACGTATAACGTATAACGTATAACATGTAACGTACAACGTATAACGTACGACGTATAACGTATAACGTATAACGTATGACGTATAACGTATAACGTATAACGTTAACGTATAACGTATAACGTATAACGTATAACGTATAACGTATAACGTATAACGTATAACGTATAACGTATAACGTATAACGTATAACGTATAACGTATAACGTATAACGTATAACGTATAACGTATAACGTATAACGTATAACGTATAACGTATAACGTATAACGTATAACGTATAACGTATAACGTATAACGTATAACGTATAACGTATAACGTATAACGTATAACGTATAACGTATAACGTATAACGTATAACGTATAACGTATAACGTATAACGTATAACGTATAACGTATAACCTATGACGTAAAACGTATAACTTATAACGTGTAACGTATAACGTATAGCGTACAACGTATAACGTATCACGTGTAACATATAACGTATAACGTATAACGTATAACGTATAACGTATAACGTATAACGTATAACCTATGACGAATAACGTATAACGTATAACGTATAACGTATAACGTATAACGTATAACGTATAACCTATGACGTATAACGTGTAACGTATAACGTATAACGTATAACGTATAACGTATAACGCATAACGTATAACGCATAACGTATAACGCATAACGTATAACGCATAACGTATAACGCATAACGTATAACGCATAACGTATAACGCATAACGTATAACCTATGACGTATAACGTATAACGTATAACGTATAACTTGTAACGAAAAACGTATAACGAATAAAGTAAAACGTATGACGCATTACATGCTACGTATAAAGTATAACGTTCAACGTATAACCTATGACGTATAACGTATAACTTGTAACGAAGCACGTATAAAGAATAACGTATAACGTATATCGTGTAACGTACAACTTATAACGTATAACCTATGACGTATAACGTATAACTTGTAACGAAGCACGTATAAAGAATAACGTATAACGTATATCGTGTAACGTACAACTTATAACGTATAACGTACAACGTATAACGTATAACGTATAACGTATAACGTATAACGTATAACGTATATCGTATAACGTATAACGTATAACGTATAACATGTAACGTACAACGTATAACGTACGACGTATAACGTATAACGTATAACGTATGACGTATAACGTATAACGTATAACGTATAACGTATAACGTATAACGTATAACGTATAACGTATAACGTATAACGTATAACGTATAACGTATAACGTATAACGTATAACGTATAACGTATAACGTATAACGTATAACGTATAACGTATAACGTATAACGTATAACGTATAACGTATAACGTATAACGTATAACGTATAACGTATAACGTAAAACGTATGACGCATTACATACTACGTATAACGTATAACGTTCAACGTATAACCTATGACGTATAACGTATGACGTATAACGTATAACGTATAACGTATGACGTATAACGTATAACGTATAACGTATAACGTATAACGTATAACGTATAACGTATAACGTATAACGTATAACGTATAACGTATAACGTATAACGTATAACGTATAACGTATAACGTATAACGTATAACGTATAACGTATAACGTATAACGTATAACGTATAACGTATAACGTATAACGTATAACGTATAACGTATAACGTATAACGTATAACGTATAACGTATAACGTATAACGTATAACGTAAAACGTATGACGCATTACATACTACGTATAACGTATAACGTTCAACGTATAACCTATGACGTATAACGTATGACGTATAACGTATAACGTATAACGTATGACGTATAACGTATAACGTATAACGTATAACGTATAACGTATAACGTATAACGTATAACGTATAACGTATAACGTATAACGTATAACGTATAACGTATAACGTATAACGTATAACGTATAACGTATAACGTATAACGTATAACGTATAACGTATAACGTATAACGTATAACGTATAACGTATAACGTATAACGTATAACGTATAACGTATAACGTATAACGTACAACGTATAACGTATGACGTATAACGTATAACGTATAACGTATGACCTATAACGTATAACGTATAACGTATAACGTATAACGTATAACGTATAACGTCTATCGTATAACGTATAACGTATAACGTATAACGTATAACGTATAACGAATAACGTATAACGTATATCGTATAACGTACAACTTATAACGTATAACGTACAACGTATAACGTATAACGTATAACGTATAACGTATAACGTATAACGTATAACGTATAACGTATAACGTATAACGTATAACGTATAACGTATAACGTATAACGTATAACGTATAACGTATAACGCATAACGTATAACGCAAAACGTATAACGCATAACGTATAACGCATAACGTATAACGCATAACGTATAACCTATGACGTATAACGTATAACGTATAACGTATAACTTGTAACGAAAAACGTATAACGAATAAAGTAAAACGTATGACGCATTACATGCTACGTATAAAGTATAACGTTCAACGTATAACCTATGACGTATAACGTATAACTTGTAACGAAGCACGTATAAAGAATAACGTATAACGTATATCGTGTAACGTATAACGTATAACGTATAACGTATAACGTATAACGTATAACGTATAACGTATAACGTATAACGTATAACGTATAACGTATAACGTATAACGTATAACGTATAACGTATAACGTATAACGTATAACGTATAACGTATAACGTATAACGTATAACGTATAACGTATAACGTATAACGTATAACGTATAACGTATAACGTATAACGTATAACGCATAACGTATAACGTACAACGTATGACGTACCACGTATAACGTATTACGAATAACGTGTAAAGTATAACGTATGACGTATAACGTATAACGTATAACGCATAACGTATAACGTATAACGTATAACGTATAACGTATAACGTATAACATGTAACGTATAGCGTATAACGTGTAACGTATAACGTATAACGTATAACGTATAACGTATAACGTATAACGTATAACGTATAACGTATAACGTATAACGTATAACGTATAACGTATAACGTATAACGTATAAAGTATAACGTATAACGTATAACGTATAACGTATAGCGTATAACGTATAACGTATATCGTATAACGTATAACGTATAACGTATAACGTATAACGTATATCGTATAACGTATAACCTATGACGAATAACGTATAACGTATAACGTATAACGTATAACGTATAACGTATAACGTATAACCTATGACGTATAACGTGTAACGTATAACGTATAACGTATAACGTATAACGTATAACGTATAACGTGTAACGAAGTACGTATAAAGTATAACGTATAACGTATATCGTATAACGTATAACGTATAACGTATAACGTATAACGTATAACGTAAAACGTATGACGCATTACATACTACGTATAACGTATAACGTTCAACGTATAACCTATGACGTATAACGTATGACGTATAACGTATAACGTATAACGTATGACGTATAACGTATAACGTATAACGTATAACGTATAACGTATAACGTATAACGTATAACGTATAACGTATAACGTATAACGTATAACGTATAACGTATAACGTATAACGCATAACGTATAACGTATAACGTATAACGTATAACGTATAACGTATAACGTATAACGTATAACGTATAACGTATAACGTATAACGTATAACGTACAACGTATAACGTATGACGTATAACGTATAACGTATAACGTATGACCTATAACGTATAACGTATAACGTATAACGTATAACGTATAACGTATAACGTAAAACGTATGACGCATTACATACTACGTATAACGTATAACGTTCAACGTATAACCTATTACGTATCACGTATAACTTATAACGTATAACGTATAACGTATGACGTATAACCTATAACGTATAACGTATAATGTATAACGTATAACATGTATCGTATAGCGTATAACGTATAACGTATTACGTATTACGTATAACGTATAACGTATAACGTATATCGTATAACGTATAACGTATAATGTATAACATGTAACGTCCAACGTATAACGTATACCGTATAACGTATGACGTATAACGTATAACGTATAACGTTTAACGTTTAACGTAAAACGTATAACGTATAACGTATAACGTATAACGTATAACATGTAATGTATAACGTATAACGTATAATGAATAAAGTATAACGTATAACGTATAACGTATAACGTATAACGTATAACGTATAACGTATAACGCATAACGTATAACGCATAACGTATAACGCATAACGTATAACGCATAACGTATAACGCATAACGTATAACGTATAACGAATAACGTATAACGTATAACGTATAACGTATAACGTATAACGTATAACGTATAACGTATAACGTATTACGTATAACGTATAACGTATAACGTATATCGTATAACGTATAACGTATAATGTATAACATGTAACGTCCAACGTATAACGTATACCGTATAACGTATGACGTATAACGTATAACGTATAACGTTTAACGTAAAACGTATAACGTATAACGTATAACGTATAACGTATAACATGTAATGTATAACGTATAACGTATAATGAATAAAGTATAACGTATAACGTATAACGTATAACGTATAACGTATAACGTATAACGTATAACGTATAACGTATAACGCATAACGTATAACGCATAACGTATAACGCATAACGTATAACGCATAACGTATAACGCATAACGTATAACGCATAACGTATAACGCATAACGTATAACCTATGACGTATAACGTATAACGTATAACGTATAACTTGTAACGAAAAACGTATAACGAATAAAGTAAAACGTATGACGCATTACATGCTACGTATAAAGTATAACGTTCAACGTATAACCTATGACGTATAACGTATAACTTGTAACGAAGCACGTATAAAGAATAACGTATAACGTATATCGTGTAACGTACAACTTATAACGTATAACCTATGACGTATAACGTATAACTTGTAACGAAGCACGTATAAAGAATAACGTATAACGTATATCGTGTAACGTACAACTTATAACGTATAACGTACAACGTATAACGTATAACGTATAACGTATAACGTATAACGTATAACGTATATCGTATAACGTATAACGTATAACGTATAACATGTAACGTACAACGTATAACGTACGACGTATAACGTATAACGTATAACGTATGACGTATAACGTATAACGTATAACGTATAACGTATAACGTATAACGTATAACGTATAACGTATAACGTATAACGTATAACGTATAACGTATAACGTATAACGTATAACGTATAACGTATAACGTATAACGTATAACGTATAACGTATAACGTATAACGTATAACGTATAACGTATAACGTATAACGTATAACGTATAACGTATAACGTATAACGTATAACGTATAACGTAAAACGTATGACGCATTACATACTACGTATAACGTATAACGTTCAACGTATAACCTATGACGTATAACGTATGACGTATAACGTATAACGTATAACGTATGACGTATAACGTATAACGTATAACGTATAACGTATAACGTATAACGTATAACGTATAACGTATAACGTATAACGTATAACGTATAACGTATAACGTATAACGTATAACGTATAACGTATAACGTATAACGTATAACGTATAACGTATAACGTATAACGTATAACGTATAACGTATAACGTATAACGTATAACGTATAACGTATAACGTATAACGTATAACGTATAACGTATAACGTATAACGTATAACGTAAAACGTATGACGCATTACATACTACGTATAACGTATAACGTTCAACGTATAACCTATGACGTATAACGTATGACGTATAACGTATAACGTATAACGTATGACGTATAACGTATAACGTATAACGTATAACGTATAACGTATAACGTATAACGTATAACGTATAACGTATAACGTATAACGTATAACGTATAACGTATAACGTATAACGTATAACGTATAACGTATAACGTATAACGTATAACGTATAACGTATAACGTATAACGTATAACGTATAACGTATAACGTATAACGTATAACGTATAACGTATAACGTATAACGTATAACGTACAACGTATAACGTATGACGTATAACGTATAACGTATAACGTATGACCTATAACGTATAACGTATAACGTATAACGTATAACGTATAACGTATAACGTCTATCGTATAACGTATAACGTATAACGTATAACGTATAACGTATAACGAATAACGTATAACGTATATCGTATAACGTACAACTTATAACGTATAACGTACAACGTATAACGTATAACGTATAACGTATAACGTATAACGTATAACGTATAACGTATAACGTATAACGTATAACGTATAACGTATAACGTATAACGTATAACGTATAACGCATAACGTATAACGCAAAACGTATAACGCATAACGTATAACGCATAACGTATAACGCATAACGTATAACCTATGACGTATAACGTATAACGTATAACGTATAACTTGTAACGAAAAACGTATAACGAATAAAGTAAAACGTATGACGCATTACATGCTACGTATAAAGTATAACGTTCAACGTATAACCTATGACGTATAACGTATAACTTGTAACGAAGCACGTATAAAGAATAACGTATAACGTATATCGTGTAACGTATAACGTATAACGTATAACGTATAACGTATAACGTATAACGTATAACGTATAACGTATAACGTATAACGTATAACGTATAACGTATAACGTATAACGTATAACGTATAACGTATAACGTATAACGTATAACGTATAACGTATAACGTATAACGTATAACGTATAACGTATAACGTATAACGTATAACGTATAACGTATAACGTATAACGTATAACGCATAACGTATAACGTACAACGTATGACGTACCACGTATAACGTATTACGAATAACGTGTAAAGTATAACGTATGACGTATAACGTATAACGTATAACGCATAACGTATAACGTATAACGTATAACGTATAACGTATAACGTATAACATGTAACGTATAGCGTATAACGTGTAACGTATAACGTATAACGTATAACGTATAACGTATAACGTATAACGTATAACGTATAACGTATAACGTATAACGTATAACGTATAACGTATAACGTATAAAGTATAACGTATAACGTATAACGTATAACGTATAGCGTATAACGTATAACGTATATCGTATAACGTATAACGTATAACGTATAACGTATAACGTATAACGTATAACGTATAACCTATGACGAATAACGTATAACGTATAACGTATAACGTATAACGTATAACGTATAACGTATAACCTATGACGTATAACGTGTAACGTATAACGTATAACGTATAACGTATAACGTATAACGTATAACGTGTAACGAAGTACGTATAAAGTATAACGTATAACGTATATCGTATAACGTATAACGTATAACGTATAACGTATAACGTATAACGTAAAACGTATGACGCATTACATACTACGTATAACGTATAACGTTCAACGTATAACCTATGACGTATAACGTATGACGTATAACGTATAACGTATAACGTATGACGTATAACGTATAACGTATAACGTATAACGTATAACGTATAACGTATAACGTATAACGTATAACGTATAACGTATAACGTATAACGTATAACGTATAACGTATAACGTATAACGTATAACGTATAACGTATAACGTATAACGTATAACGTATAACGTATAACGTATAACGTATAACGTATAACGTATAACGTATAACGTATAACGTACAACGTATAACGTATGACGTATAACGTATAACGTATAACGTATGACCTATAACGTATAACGTATAACGTATAACGTATAACGTATAACGTATAACGTAAAACGTATGACGCATTACATACTACGTATAACGTATAACGTTCAACGTATAACCTATTACGTATCACGTATAACTTATAACGTATAACGTATAACGTATGACGTATAACCTATAACGTATAACGTATAATGTATAACGTATAACATGTATCGTATAGCGTATAACGTATAACGTATTACGTATTACGTATAACGTATAACGTATAACGTATATCGTATAACGTATAACGTATAATGTATAACATGTAACGTCCAACGTATAACGTATACCGTATAACGTATGACGTATAACGTATAACGTATAACGTTTAACGTAAAACGTATAACGTATAACGTATAACGTATAACGTATAACATGTAATGTATAACGTATAACGTATAATGAATAAAGTATAACGTATAACGTATAACGTATAACGTATAACGTATAACGTATAACGTATAACGCATAACGTATAACGCATAACGTATAACGCATAACGTATAACGCATAACGTATAACGCATAACGTATAACGTATAACGAATAACGTATAACGTATAACGTATAACGTATAACGTATAACGTATAACGTATAACGTATAACGTATAACGTATAACGTATAACGTATAACGTATAACGTATAACGTATAACGTATAACGTATAACGTATAACGTATAACGTATAACGTATAACGTATAACGTATAACGTATAACGTATAACGTATAACGTATAACGTATAACGTATAACGTATAACGTATAACGTATAACGTATAACGTATAACGTATAACGTATAACGTATAACGTATAACGTATAACGTATAACGTATAACGTATAACGTATAACGTATAACGTATAACGTATAACGTATAACGTATAACTGATAACGTATAACGTATATCGTATAACGTATAACGTATAACGTATAACGTATAACGTATAACGTATAACGTATAACGTATAACGTATAACGTATAACGTATAACGTATAACGTATAACGTATAACGTATAACGTATAACGTATAACGTATAACGTATAACGTATAACGTATAACGTATAACGTATAACGTATAACGTATAACGTATAACGTATAACGTATAACGTATAACGTATAACGTATAACGTATAACGTATAACGTATAACGTATAACGTATAACGTATAACGTATAACGTATAACGTATAACGTATAACGTATAACGTATAACGTATAACGTATAACGTATAACTGATAACGTATAACGTATATCGTATAACGTATAACGTATAACGTATAACGTATAACGTATAACGTATAACGTATAACGTATAACGTATAACGTATAACGTATAACGTATAACGTATAACGTATAACGTATAACGTATAACGTATAACGTATAACGTATAACGTATAACGTATAACGTATAACGTATAACGTATAACGTATAACGTATAACGTATAACGTATAACTTATAACGTATAAGGTATATCGTATAACGTATAACGTATAACGAATAACGTAAAACGTATAACGCATAATGTATAACGTATAACGTATAACGTATAACGTATAACGTATAACGTATAACGTATAACGTATAACGTATAACGTATAACGTATAACGTATAACGTATAACGTATAACGTATAACGTATAACGTCTAACGTATAACGTATAACGTATTACGTATAACGTATAACGCATAATGTATAACGTATAACGTGTAACGTATAACGTATAACCTATGACGTATAACGTATAACGTATAACGTATAACTTGTAACGAAAAACGTATAACGAATAACGTAAAACGTATGACGCATTACATGCTACGTATATCGTATAACTTTCAACGTATAACCTATGACGTATAACGTATAACTTGTAACGAAGCACGTATAAAGAATAACGTATAACGTATATCGTATAACGTACAACTTATAACGTATAACGTACAACGTATAACGTATAGCGTATAACGTATAACGTATAACGTATAACGTATAACGTATAACGTATAACGTATAACGTATAACGTATAACGTATAACGTATAACGTATAACGTATAACGTATAACGTTTAACGTATAACGTATAACGTATAACGTATAACGTATAACGTATAACGTATAACGTATAACGTATAACGTATAACGTATAACGTATAACGTATAACGTATAACGTATAACGTATAACGTATAACGTATAACGTATAACTTATAACGTATAACGTATATCGTATAACGTATAACGTATAACGAATAACGTAAAACGTATAACGCATAATGTGTAACGTATAACGTATAACGTATAACGTATAACGTATAACGTATAACGTATAACGTATAACGTATAACGTATAACGTATAACGTATAACGTATAACGTATAACGTATAACGTATAACGTATAACGTATAACGTATAACGTATAACGTATAACGTATAACGTATAACGTATAACGTATAACGTATAACGTATAACGTATAACATGTAATGTATAACGTATAACGTATAATGAATAAAGTATAACGTATAACGTATAACGTATAACGTATAACGTATAACGTATAACGTATAACGTATAACGTATAACGTATAACGTATAACGTATAACGTATAACTTATAACGTATAACGTATATCGTATAACGTATAACGTATAACGAATAACGTAAAACGTATAACGCATAATGTATAACGTATAACGTATAACGTATAACGTATAACCTATGACGTATAACGTATAACGTATAACGTATAACTTGTAACGAAAAACGTATAACGAATAAAGTAAAACGTATGACGCATTACATGCTACGTATAAAGTATAACGTTCAACGTATAACCTATGACGTATAACGTATAACTTGTAACGAAGCACGTATAAAGAATAACGTATAACGTATATCGTGTAACGTACAACTTATAACGTATAACCTATGACGTATAACGTATAACTTGTAACGAAGCACGTATAAAGAATAACGTATAACGTATATCGTGTAACGTACAACTTATAACGTATAACCTATGACGTATAACGTATAACTTGTAACGAAGCACGTATAAAGAATAACGTATAACGTATATCGTGTAACGTACAACTTATAACGTATAACCTATGACGTATAACGTATAACTTGTAACGAAGCACGTATAAAGAATAACGTATAACGTATATCGTGTAACGTACAACTTATAACGTATAACCAATGACGTATAACGTATAACTTGTAACGAAGCACGTATAAAGAATAACGTATAACGTATAACGTATAACGTATAACGTATAACGTATAACGTATAACGTATAACGTATAACGTATAACGTATAACGTATAACGTTTAACGTATAACGTATAACGTATAACGTATAACGTATAACGTATAACGTATAACGTATAACGTATAACGTATAACGTATAACGTATAACGTATAACGTATAACGTATAACGTATAACGTATAACGTATAACGTATAACTTATAACGTATAACGTATATCGTATAACGTATAACGTATAACGAATAACGTAAAACGTATAACGCATAATGTGTAACGTATAACGTATAACGTATAACGTATAACGTATAACGTATAACGTATAACGTATAACGTATAACGTATAACGTATAACGTATAACGTATAACGTATAACGTATAACGTATAACGTATAACGTATAACGTATAACGTATAACGTATAACGTATAACGTATAACGTATAACGTATAACGTATAACGTATAACGTATAACATGTAATGTATAACGTATAACGTATAATGAATAAAGTATAACGTATAACGTATAACGTATAACGTATAACGTATAACGTATAACGTATAACGTATAACGTATAACGTATAACGTATAACGTATAACGTATAACTTATAACGTATAACGTATATCGTATAACGTATAACGTATAACGAATAACGTAAAACGTATAACGCATAATGTATAACGTATAACGTATAACGTATAACGTATAACCTATGACGTATAACGTATAACGTATAACGTATAACTTGTAACGAAAAACGTATAACGAATAAAGTAAAACGTATGACGCATTACATGCTACGTATAAAGTATAACGTTCAACGTATAACCTATGACGTATAACGTATAACTTGTAACGAAGCACGTATAAAGAATAACGTATAACGTATATCGTGTAACGTACAACTTATAACGTATAACCTATGACGTATAACGTATAACTTGTAACGAAGCACGTATAAAGAATAACGTATAACGTATATCGTGTAACGTACAACTTATAACGTATAACCTATGACGTATAACGTATAACTTGTAACGAAGCACGTATAAAGAATAACGTATAACGTATATCGTGTAACGTACAACTTATAACGTATAACCTATGACGTATAACGTATAACTTGTAACGAAGCACGTATAAAGAATAACGTATAACGTATATCGTGTAACGTACAACTTATAACGTATAACCTATGACGTATAACGTATAACTTGTAACGAAGCACGTATAAAGAATAACGTATAACGTATAACGTATAACGTATAACGTATAACGTATAACGTATAACGTATAACGTATAACGTATAACGTATAACGTATAACGTATAACGTATAACGTATAACGTATAACGTATAACGTATAACTTATAACGTATAACGTATATCGTATAACGTATAACGTATAACGAATAACGTAAAACGTATAACGTAAAACGTATGACGCATTACATGCTACGTATATCGTATAACTTTCAACGTATAACCTATGACGTATAACGTATAACTTGTAACGAAGCACGTATAAAGAATAACGTATAACGTATATCGTATAACGTACAACTTATAACGTATAACGTACAACGTATAACGTATAGCGTATAACGTATAACGTATAACGTATAACGTATAACGTATAACGTATAACGTATAACGTATAACGTATAACGTATAACGTATAACGTATAACGTATAACGTATAACGTTTAACGTATAACGTATAACGTATAACGTATAACGTATAACGTATAACGTATAACGTATAACGTATAACGTATAACGTATAACGTATAACGTATAACGTATAACGTATAACGTATAACGTATAACGTATAACGTATAACGTATAACTTATAACGTATAACGTATATCGTATAACGTATAACGTATAACGAATAACGTAAAACGTATAACGCATAATGTGTAACGTATAACGTATAACGTATAACGTATAACGTATAACGTATAACGTATAACGTATAACGTATAACGTATAACATATAACGTATAACGTATAACGTATAACGTATAACGTATAACGTATAACGTATAACGTATAACGTATAACGTATAACGTATAACGTATAACGTATAACGTATAACGTATAACGTATAACGTATAACATGTAATGTATAACGTATAACGTATAATGAATAAAGTATAACGTATAACGTATAACGTATAACGTATAACGTATAACGTATAACGTATAACGTATAACGTATAACGTATAACGTATAACGTATAACGTATAACTTATAACGTATAACGTATATCGTATAACGTATAACGTATAACGAATAACGTAAAACGTATAACGCATAATGTATAACGTATAACGTATAACGTATAACGTATAACCTATGACGTATAACGTATAACGTATAACGTATAACTTGTAACGAAAAACGTATAACGAATAAAGTAAAACGTATGACGCATTACATGCTACGTATAAAGTATAACGTTCAACGTATAACCTATGACGTATAACGTATAACTTGTAACGAAGCACGTATAAAGAATAACGTATAACGTATATCGTGTAACGTACAACTTATAACGTATAACCTATGACGTATAACGTATAACTTGTAACGAAGCACGTATAAAGAATAACGTATAACGTATATCGTGTAACGTACAACTTATAACGTATAACCTATGACGTATAACGTATAACTTGTAACGAAGCACGTATAAAGAATAACGTATAACGTATATCGTGTAACGTACAACTTATAACGTATAACGTACAACGTATAACGTATAACGTATAACGTATAACGTATAACGTATAACGTATAACGTATAACGTATAACGTATAACGTATAACGTATAACGTATAACGTATAACGTATAACGTATAACGTATAACGTATAACGTATAACGTATAACGTATAACGTATAACGTATAACGTATAACGTATAACGTATAACGTATAACGTATAACGTATAACTTATAACGTATAACGTATATCGTATAACGTATAACGTATAACGAATAACGTAAAACGTATAACGCATAATGTATAACGTATAACGTATAACGTATAACGTATAACGTATAACGTATAACGTATAACGTATAACGTATAACGTATAACGTATAACGTATAACGTATAACGTATAACGTATAACGTATATCGTATAACGTATAACTTATAACGTATAACGTATATCGTATAACGTATAACGTATAACGAATAACGTAAAACGTATAACGCATAATGTATAACGTATAACGTATAACGTATAACGTATAACGTATAACGTATAACGTATAACGTATAACGTATAACGTATAACGTATAACGTATAACGTATAACGTCTAACGTATAACGTATAACGTATTACGTATAACGTATAACGTATAACTTATAACGTATAACGTATATCGTATAACGTATAACGTATATCGAATAACGTAAAACGTATAACGCATAATGTATAACGTATAACGTATAACGTATAACGTATAACCTATGACGTATAACGTATAACGTATAACGTATAACTTGTAACGAAAAACGTATAACGAATAACGTAAAACGTATGACGCATTACATGCTACGTATATCGTATAACTTTCAACGTATAACCTATGACGTATAACGTATAACTTGTAACGAAGCACGTATAAAGAATAACGTATAACGTATATCGCGTAACGTACAACTTATAACGTATAACGTACAACGTATAACGTATAACGTATAACGTATAACGTATAACGTATAACGTATAACGTATAACGTATAACGTATAACGTATAACGTATAACGTATAACGTATAACGTATAACGTATAACGTATAACGTATAACGTATAACGTATAACGTATAACGTATAACGTATAACGTATAACGTATAACGTATAACGTATAACGTATAACGTATAACGTATAACGTATAACGTATAACGTATAACGTATAACGTATAACGTATAACTTATAACGTATAACGTATATCGTATAACGTATAACGTATAACGAATAACGTAAAACGTATAACGCATAATGTATAACGTATAACGTATAACGTATAACGTATAACGTATAACGTATAACGTATAACGTATAACGTATAACGTATAACGTATAACGTATAACGTATAACGTATAACGTATAACGTATAACGTATAACGTATAACGTATAACGTATAACGTATAACGTATAACGTATAACGTATAACGTATAACGTATAACGTATAACGTATAACGTATAACGTATAACGTATAACGTATAACGTATAACGTATAACGTTTAACGTATAACGTATAACGTATAACGTATAACGTATAACGTATAACGTATAACGTATAACGTATAACGTATAACGTATAACGTATAACGTATAACGTATAACGTATAACGTATAACGTATAACGTATAACGTATAACGTATAACTTATAACGTATAACGTATATCGTATAACGTATAACGTATAACGAATAACGTAAAACGTATAACGCATAAGGTGTAACGTATAACGTATAACGTATAACGTATAACGTATAACGCATAACGTATAACGTATAACGTATAACGTATAACGTATAACGTATAACGTATAACGTATAACGTATAACGTATAACGTATAACGTATAACGTATAACGTATAACGTATAACGTATAACGTATAACGTATAACGTATAACGTATAACGTATAACGTATAACGTATAACGTATAACGTATAACGTATAACGTATAACGTATAACGTATAACGTATAACGTATAACGTATAACGTATAACGTATAACGTATAACGTATAACGTATAACGTATAGAGTATAACGTATAACGTATAACGTATAACGTATAACGTATAACGTATAACGTATAACGTATAACGTATAACATGTAATGTATAACGTATAACGTATAATGAATAAAGTATAACGTATAACGTATAACGTATAACGTATAACGTATAACGTATAACGTATAACGTATAACGTATAACGTATAATGTATAACGTATAACGTATAACTTATAACGTATAACGTATATCGTATAACGTATAACGTATAACGAATAACGTAAAACGTATAACGCATAATGTATAACGTATAACGTATAACGTATAACGTATAACCTATGACGTATAACGTATAACGTATAACGTATAACTTGTAACGAAAAACGTATAACGAATAAAGTAAAACGTATGACGCATTACATGCTACGTATAAAGTATAACGTTCAACGTATAACCTATGACGTATAACGTATAACTTGTAACGAAGCACGTATAAAGAATAACGTATAACGTATATCGTGTAACGTACAACTTATAACGTATAACCTATGACGTATAACGTATAACTTGTAACGAAGCACGTATAAAGAATAACGTATAACGTATATCGTGTAACGTACAACTTATAACGTATAACCTATGATGTATAACGTATAACTTCTAACGAAGCACGTATAACGTATAACGTATAACGAATAACGTAAAACGTATAACGCATAATGTATAACGTATAACGTATAACGTATAACGTATAACGTATAACGTATAACGTATAACGTATAACGTATAACGTATAACGTATAACGTATATCGTATAACGTATAACTTATAACGTATAACGTATATCGTATAACGTATAACGTATAACGAATAACGTAAAACGTATAACGCATAATGTATAACGTATAACGTATAACGTATAACGTATAACGTATAACGTATAACGTATAACGTATAACGTGTAACGAAGTAGGTATAAAGTATAACGTATAACGTATATCGTATAACGTATAACGTATAACGTATAACGTATAACGTATAACGTAAAACGTATGACGCGTTACATACTACGTATAACGTATAACGTTCAACGTATAACCTATGACGTATAACGTATGACGTATAACGTATAACGTATAACGTATGACGTATAACGTATAACGTATAACGTATAACGTATAACGTATAACGTATAACGTATAACGTATAACGTATAACGTATAACGTATAACGTATAACGTATAACGTATAACGTACAACGTATAACGTATGACGTATAACGTATAACGTATAACGTATGACCTATAACGTATAACGTATAACGTATAACGTATAACGTATAACGTATAACGTCTATCGTATAACGTATAACGTATAACGTATAACGTATAACGCATAACGAATAACGTATAACGTATATCGTATAACGTACAACTTATAACGTATAACGTACAACGTATAACGTATAACGTATAACGTATAACGTATAACGTATAACGTATAACGTATAACGTATAACGTATAACGTATAACGTATAACGCATAACGTATAACGTATAACGTATAACGTATAACGCATAACGTATAACGCATAACGTATAACGCATAACGTATAACGCATAACGTATAACGCATAACGTATAACGCATAACGTATAACGCATAACGTATAACGCATAACGTATAACGCATAACGTATAACGTATAACGAATAACGTATAACGTATAACGTATAACGTATAACGTATAACGTATAACGTATAACGTATAACGTATAACGTATAACGTATAACGTATAACGTATAACGTATAACGTATAACGTATAACGTATAACGTATAACGTATAACGTATAACGTATAACGTATAACGTATAACGTATAACGTAAAACGTATGACGCATTACATACTACGTATAACGTATAACGTTCAACGTATAACCTATTACGTATTACGTATAACTTATAACGTATAACGTATAACGTATGACGTATAACCTATAACGTATAACGTATAATGTATAACGTATAACATGTATCGTATAGCGTATAACGTATAACGTATAACGTATTACGTATAACGTATAACGTATAACGTATATCGTATAACGTATAACGTATAATGTATAACATGTAACGTCCAACGTATAACGTATACCGTATAACGTATGACGTATAACGTATAACGTATAACGTTTAACGTATAACGTATAACGTATAACGTATAACGTATAACGTATAACATGTAATGTATAACGTATAACGTATAATGAATAAAGTATAACGTATAACGTATAACGTATAACGTATAACGTATAACGTATAACGTATAACGCATAACGTATAACGCATAACGTATAACGCATAACGTATAACGCATAACGTATAACGCATAACGTATAACGTATAACGAATAACGTATAACGTATAACGTATAACGTATAACGTATAACGTATAACGTATAACGTATAACGTATAACGTATAACGTATAACGTATAACGTATAACGTATAACGTATAACGTATAACGTATAACGTATAACGTATAACGCATAACGAATAACGTATAACGTATATCGTATAACGTACAACTTATAACGTATAACGTACAACGTATAACGTATAACGTATAACGTATAACGTATAACGTATAACGTATAACGCATAACGTATAACGCATAACGTATAACGCATAACGTATAACGCATAACGTATAACGCATAACGTATAACGCATAACGTATAACGCATAACGTATAACGTATAACGAATAACGTATAACGTATAACGTATAACGTATAACGTATAACGTATAACGTATAACGTATAACGTATAACGTATAACGTATAACGTATAACGTATAACGTATAACGTATAACGTATAACGTATAACGTATAACGTATAACGTATAACGTATAACGTATAACGTATAACGTATAACGTAAAACGTATGACGCATTACATACTACGTATAACGTATAACGTTCAACGTATAACCTATTACGTATTACGTATAACTTATAACGTATAACGTATAACGTATGACGTATAACCTATAACGTATAACGTATAATGTATAACGTATAACATGTATCGTATAGCGTATAACGTATAACGTATAACGTATTACGTATAACGTATAACGTATAACGTATATCGTATAACGTATAACGTATAATGTATAACATGTAACGTCCAACGTATAACGTATACCGTATAACGTATGACGTATAACGTATAACGTATAACGTTTAACGTATAACGTATAACGTATAACGTATAACGTATAACGTATAACATGTAATGTATAACGTATAACGTATAATGAATAAAGTATAACGTATAACGTATAACGTATAACGTATAACGTATAACGTATAACGTATAACGCATAACGTATAACGCATAACGTATAACGCATAACGTATAACGCATAACGTATAACGCATAACGTATAACGTATAACGAATAACGTATAACGTATAACGTATAACGTATAACGTATAACGTATAACGTATAACGTATAACGTATAACGTATAACGTATAACGTATAACGTATAACGTATAACGTATAACGTATAACGTATAACGTATAACGTATAACGTATAACGTATAACGTATAACGTATAACGTATAACGTATAACGTATAACGTATAACGTATAACGTATAACGTATAACGTATAACGTATAACGTATAACGTATAACTGATAACGTATAACGTATATCGTATAACGTATAACGTATAACGTATAACGTATAACGTATAACGTATAACGTATAACGTATAACGTATAACGTATAACGTATAACGTATAGCGTATAACGTATAACGTATAACGTATAACGTATAACGTATAACGTATAACGTATAACGTATAACGTATAACGTATAACGTATAACGTATAACGTATAACGTATAACGTATAACGTATAACGTATAACGTATAACGTATAACGTATAACGTATAACGTATAACGTATAACGTATAACGTATAACTGATAACGTATAACGTATATCGTATAACGTATAACGTATAACGTATAACGTATAACGTATAACGTATAACGTATAACGAATAACGTAAAACGTATAACGCATAATGTATAACGTATAACGTATAACGTATAACGTATAACGTATAACGTATAACGTATAACGTATAACGTATAACGTATAACGTATAACGTATAACGTATAACGTATAACGTATAACGTATAACGTCTAACGTATAACGTATAACGTATTACGTATAACGTATAACGCATAATGTATAACGTATAACGTGTAACGTATAACGTATAACCTATGACGTATAACGTATAACGTATAACGTATAACTTGTAACGAAAAACGTATAACGAATAACGTAAAACGTATGACGCATTACATGCTACGTATATCGTATAACTTTCAACGTATAACCTATGACGTATAACGTATAACTTGTAACGAAGCACGTATAAAGAATAACGTATAACGTATATCGTATAACGTACAACTTATAACGTATAACGTACAACGTATAACGTATAGCGTATAACGTATAACGTATAACGTATAACGTATAACGTATAACGTATAACGTATAACGTATAACGTATAACGTATAACGTATAACGTATAACGTATAACGTATAACGTATAACGTATAACGTATAACGTTTAACGTATAACGTATAACGTATAACGTATAACGTGTAACGTATAACGTATAACGTATAACGTATAACGTATAACGTATAACGTATAACGTATAACGTATAACGTATAACGTATAACGTATAACGTATAACGTATAACGTATAACTTATAACGTATAACGTATATCGTATAACGTATAACGTATAACGAATAACGTAAAACGTATAACGCATAATGTGTAACGTATAACGTATAACGTATAACGTATAACGTATAACGTATAACGTATAACGTATAACGTATAACGTATAACGTATAACGTATAACGTATAACGTATAACGTATAACGTATAACGTATAACGTATAACGTATAACGTATAACGTATAACGTATAACGTATAACGTATAACGTATAACGTATAACGTATAACGTATAACGTATAACGTATAACATGTAATGTATAACGTATAACGTATAATGAATAAAGTATAACGTATAACGTATAACGTATAACGTATAACGTATAACGTATAACGTATAACGTATAACGTATAACGTATAACGTATAACGTATAACGTATAACTTATAACGTATAACGTATATCGTATAACGTATAACGTATAACGAATAACGTAAAACGTATAACGCATAATGTATAACGTATAACGTATAACGTATAACGTATAACCTATGACGTATAACGTATAACGTATAACGTATAACTTGTAACGAAAAACGTATAACGAATAAAGTAAAACGTATGACGCATTACATGCTACGTATAAAGTATAACGTTCAACGTATAACCTATGACGTATAACGTATAACTTGTAACGAAGCACGTATAAAGAATAACGTATAACGTATATCGTGTAACGTACAACTTATAACGTATAACCTATGACGTATAACGTATAACTTGTAACGAAGCACGTATAAAGAATAACGTATAACGTATATCGGTATAACTTGTAACGAAGCACGTATAAAGAATAACGTATAACGTATATCGTGTAACGTACAACTTATAACGTATAACCTATGACGTATAACGTATAACTTGTAACGAAGCACGTATAAAGAATAACGTATAACGTATATCGTGTAACGTACAACTTATAACGTATAACCTATGACGTATAACGTATAACTTGTAACGAAGCACGTATAAAGAATAACGTATAACGTATATCGTCTAACGTACAACTCATAACGTATAACGTACAACGTATAACGTATAACGTATAACGTATAACGTATAACGTATAACGTATAACGTATAACGTATAACGTATAACGTATAACGTATAACGTATAACGTATAACGTATAACGTATAACGTATAACGTATAACGTATAACGTATAACGTATAACGTATAACGTATAACGTATAACGTATAACGTATAACGTATAACGTATAACGTATAACTTATAACGTATAACGTATATCGTATAACGTATAACGTATAACGAATAACGTAAAACGTATAACGCATAATGTATAACGTATAACGTATAACGTATAACGTATAACGTATAACGTATAACGTATAACGTATAACGTATAACGTATAACGTATAACGTATAACGTATAACGTATAACGTATAACGTATAACGTATAACGTATAACGTATAACGTATAACGTATAACGTATAACGTATAACGTATAACGTATAACGTATAACTGATAACGTATAACGTATATCGTATAACGTATAACGTATAACGTATAACGTATAACGTATAACGTATAACGTATAACGTATAACGTATAACGTATAACGTATAACGTATAACGTATAACGTATAACGTATAACGTATAACGTATAACGTATATCGTATAACGTATAACTTATAACGTATAACGTATATCGTATAACGTATAACGTATAACGAATAACGTAAAACGTATAACGCATAATGTATAACGTATAACGTATAACGTATAACGTATAACGTATAACGTATAACGTATAACGTATAACGTATAACGTATAACGTATAACGTATAACGTATAACGTATAACGTCTAATGTATAACGTATAACGTATTACGTATAACGTATAACGTATAACTTATAACGTATAACGTATATCGTATAACGTATAACGTATAACGTATAACGTATAACGTATAACGTATAACGTATAACGTATAACGTATAACGTATAACGTATAACGTATAACGTATAACGTATAACGTATAACATGTAATGTATAACGTATAACGTATAATGAATAAAGTATAACGTATAACGTATAACGTATAACGTATAACGTATAACGTATAACGTATAACGTATAACGTATAACGTATAACTTATAACGTATAACGTATATCGTATAACGTATAACGTATAACGAATAACGTAAAACGTATAACGCATAATGTATAACGTATAACGTATAACGTATAACGTATAACCTATGACGTATAACGTATAACGTATAACGTATAACTTGTAACGAAAAACGTATAACGAATAAAGTAAAACGTATGACGCATTACATGCTACGTATAAAGTATAACGTTCAACGTATAACCTATGACGTATAACGTATAACTTGTAACGAAGCACGTATAAAGAATAACGTATAACGTATATCGTGTAACGTACAACTTATAACGTATAACCTATGACGTATAACGTATAACTTGTAACGAAGCACGTATGAAGAATAACGTATAACGTATATCGTGTAACGTACAACTTATAACGTATAACCTATGACGTATAACGTATAACTTGTAACGAAGCACGTATAAAGAATAACGTATAACGTATATCGTGTAACGTACAACTTATAACGTATAACGTACAACGTATAACGTATAACGTATAACGTATAACGTATAACGTATAACGTATAACGTATAACGTATAACGTATAACGTATAACGTATAACGTATAACGTATAACGTATAACGTATAACGTATAACGTATAACGTATAACGTATAACGTATAACGTATAACGTATAACGTATAACGTATAACGTATAACGTATAACGTATAACGTATAACGTATAACTTATAACGTATAACGTATATCGTATAACGTATAACGTATAACGAATAACGTAAAACGTATAACGCATAATGTATAACGTATAACGTATAACGTATAACGTATAACGTATAACGTATAACGTATAACGTATAACGTATAACGTATAACGTATAACGTATAACGTATAACGTATAACGTATAACGTATAACGTATAACGTATAACGTATAACGTATAACGTATAACGTATAACGTATAACGTATAACTGATAACGTATAACGTATATCGTATAACGTATAACGTATAACGTATAACGTATAACGTATAACGTATAACGTATAACGTATAACGTATAACGTATAACGTATAACGTATAACGTATAACGTATAACGTATAACGTATAACGTATAACGTATAACGTATAACGTATATCGTATAACGTATAACTTATAACGTATAACGTATATCGTATAACGTATAACGTATAACGAATAACGTAAAACGTATAACGCATAATGTATAACGTATAACGTATAACGTATAACGTATAACGTATAACGTATAACGTATAACGTATAACGTATAACGTATAACGTATAACGTATAACGTATAACGTATAACGTATAACGTCTAATGTATAACGTATAACGTATTACGTATAACGTATAACGTATAACTTATAACGTATAACGTATATCGTATAACGTATAACGTATATCGAATAACGTAAAACGTATAACGCATAATGTATAACGTATAACGTATAACGTATAACGTATAACCTATGACGTATAACGTATAACGTATAACGTATAACTTGTAACGAAAAACGTATAACGAATAACGTAAAACGTATGACGCATTACATGCTACGTATATCGTATAACTTTCAACGTATAACCTATGACGTATAACGTATAACTTGTAACGAAGCACGTATAAAGAATAACGTATAACGTATATCGTGTAACGTACAACTTATAACGTATAACGTACAACGTATAACGTATAACGTATAACGTATAACGTATAACGTATAACGTATAACGTATAACGTATAACGTATAACGTATAACGTATAACGTATAACGTATAACGTATAACGTATAACGTATAACGTATAACGTATAACGTATAACGTATAACGTATAACGTATAACGTATAACGTATAACGTATAACGTATAACGTATAACGTATAACGTATAACGTATAACGTATAACGTATAACGTATAACTTATAACGTATAACGTATATCGTATAACGTATAACGTATAACGAATAACGTAAAACGTATAACGCATAATGTATAACGTATAACGTATAACGTATAACGTATAACGTATAACGTATAACGTATAACGTATAACGTATAACGTATAACGTATAACGTATAACGTATAACGTATAACGTATAACGTATAACGTATAACGTATAACGTATAACGTATAACGTATAACGTATAACGTATAACGTATAACGTATAACGTTTAACGTATAACGTATAACGTATAACGTATAACGTATAACGTATAGCGTATAACGTATAACGTATAACGTATAACGTATAACGTATAACGTATATCGTATAACGTATAACGTATAACGTAGAACGTATAACGTATAACGTATAACGTATAACGTATAACTTATAACGTATAACGTATAACGTATATCGTATAACGTATAACGTATAACGAATAACGTAAAACGTATAACGCATAAGGTGTAACGTATAACGTATAACGTATAACGTATAACGTATAACGTATAACGTATAACGTATAACGTATAACGTATAACGTATAACGTATAACGTATAACGTATAACGTATAACGTATAACGTATAACGTATAACGTATAACGTATAACGTATAACGTATAACGTATAACGTATAACGTATAACGTATAACGTATAACGTATAACGTATAACGTATAACGTATAACGTATAACGTATAACGTATAACGTATAACGTATAACGTATAACGTATAACGTATAACGTATAACGTATAACGTATAACGTATAACGTATAACGTATAACGTATAACGTATAACGTATAACGTATAACATGTAATGTATAACGTATAACGTATAATGAATAAAGTATAACGTATAACGTATAACGTATAACGTATAACGTATAACGTATAACGTATAACGTATAACGTATAACGTATAACGTATAACGTATAACGTATAACGTATAACGTATAACGTATAACTTATAACGTATAACGTAGATCGTATAACGTATAACGTATAACGAATAACGTAAAACGTATAACGCATAATGTATAACGTATAACGTATAACGTATAACGTATAACCTATGACGTATAACGTATAACGTATAACGTATAACTTGTAACGAAAAACGTATAACGAATAAAGTAAAACGTATGACGCATTACATGCTACGTATAAAGTATAACGTTCAACGTATAACCTATGACGTATAACGTATAACTTGTAACGAAGCACGTATAAAGAATAACGTATAACGTATATCGTGTAACGTACAACTTATAACGTATAACCTATGACGTATAACGTATAACTTGTAACGAAGCACGTATAAAGAATAACGTATAACGTATATCGTGTAACGTACAACTTATAACGTATAACCTATGACGTATAACGTATAACTTGTAACGAAGCACGTATAAAGAATAACGTATAACGTATATCGTGTAACGTACAACTTATAACGTATAACGTACAACGTATAACGTATAACGTATAACGTATAACGTATAACGTATAACGTATAACGTATAACGTATAACGTATAACGTATAACGTATAACGTATAACGTATAACGTATAACGTATAACGTATAACGTATAACGTATAACGTATAACGTATAACGTATAACGTATAACGTATAACGTATAACGTATAACGTATAACGTATAACGTATAACGTATAACGTATAACGTATAACGTATAACGTATAACGTATAACGTATAACGTATAACGTATAACGTATAACTTATAACGTATAACGTATATCGTATAACGTATAACGTATAACGAATAACGTAAAACGTATAACGCATAATGTATAACGTATAACGTATAACGTATAACGTATAACGTATAACGTATAACGTATAACGTATAACGTATAACGTATAACGTATAACGTATAACGTATAACGTATAACGTATAACGTATAACGTATAACGCATAACTGATAACGTATAACGTATATCGTATAACGAATAACGTATAACGTATAACGTATAACGTATAACGTATAACGTATAACGTATAACGTATAACGTATAACGTATAACGTATAACGTATAACGTATAACGTATAACGTATAACGTATAACGTATAACGTATAACGTATAACGTATAACGTATAACGTATAACTTATAACGTATAACGTATATCGTATAACGTATAACGTATAACGAATAACGTAAAACGTATAACGCATAATGTATAACGTATAACGTATAACGTCTAACGTATAACGTATAACGTATTACGTATAACGTATAACGTATAACTTATAACGTATAACGTATATCGTATAACGTATAACGTATATCGAATAACGTAAAACGTATAACGCATAATGTATAACGTATAACGTATAACGTATAACGTATAACCTATGACGTATAACGTATAACGTATAACGTATAACTTGTAACGAAAAACGTATAACGAATAACGTAAAACGTATGACGCATTACATGCTACGTATATCGTATAACTTTCAACGTATAACCTATGACGTATAACGTATAACTTGTAACGAAGCACGTATAAAGAATAACGTATAACGTATATCGTATAACGTACAACTTATAACGTATAACGTACAACGTATAACGTATAACGTATAACGTATAACGTATAACGTATAACGTATAACGTATAACGTATAACATATAACGTATAACGTATAACGTATAACGTATAACGTATAACGTATAACGTTTAACGTATAACGTATAACGTATAACGTATAACGTATAACGTATAACGTATAACGTATAACGTATAACATATAACGTATAACGTATAACGTATAACGTATAACGTATAACGTATAACGTATAACGTATAACGTATAACGTATAACTTATAACGTATAACGTATATCGTATAACGTATAACGTATAACGAATAACGTAAAACGTATAACGCATAACGTATAACGTATAACGTATAACGTATAACGTATAACGTATAACGTATAACGTATAACGTATAACGTATAACGTATAACGTATAACGTATAACGTATAACGTATAACGTATAACGTATAACGTATAACGTATAACGTATAACGTATAACGTATAACGTATAACGTTTAACGTATAACGTATAACGTATAACGTATAACGTATAACGTATAGCGTATAACGTATAACGTATAACGTATAACGTATAACGTATAACGTATATCGTATAACGTATAACGTATAACGTAGAACGTATAACGTATAACGTATAACGTATAACGTATAACTTATAACGTATAACGTATAACGTATATCGTATAACGTATAACGTATAACGAATAACGTAAAACGTATAACGCATAAGGTGTAACGTATAACGTATAACGTATAACGTATAACGTATAACGTATAACGTATAACGTATAACGTATAACGTATAACGTATAACGTATAACGTATAACGTATAACGTATAACGTATAACGTATAACGTATAACGTATAACGTATAACGTATAACGTATAACGTATAACGTATAACGTATAACGTATAACGTATAACGTATAACGTATAACGTATAACGTATAACGTATAACGTATAACGTATAACGTATAACGTATAACGTATAACGTATAACGTATAACGTATAACGTATAACGTATAACGTATAACGTATAACGTATAACGTATAACGTATAACATGTAATGTATAACGTATAACGTATAATGAATAAAGTATAACGTATAACGTATAACGTATAACGTATAACGTATAACGTATAACGTATAACGTATAACGTATAACGTATAACGTATAACGTATAACGTATAACGTATAACGTATAACGTATAACTTATAACGTATAACGTAGATCGTATAACGTATAACGTATAACGAATAACGTAAAACGTATAACGCATAATGTATAACGTATAACGTATAACGTATAACGTATAACCTATGACGTATAACGTATAACGTATAACGTATAACTTGTAACGAAAAACGTATAACGAATAAAGTAAAACGTATGACGCATTACATGCTACGTATAAAGTATAACGTTCAACGTATAACCTATGACGTATAACGTATAACTTGTAACGAAGCACGTATAAAGAATAACGTATAACGTATATCGTGTAACGTACAACTTATAACGTATAACCTATGACGTATAACGTATAACTTGTAACGAAGCACGTATAAAGAATAACGTATAACGTATATCGTGTAACGTACAACTTATAACGTATAACCTATGACGTATAACGTATAACTTGTAACGAAGCACGTATAAAGAATAACGTATAACGTATATCGTGTAACGTACAACTTATAACGTATAACGTACAACGTATAACGTATAACGTATAACGTATAACGTATAACGTATAACGTATAACGTATAACGTATAACGTATAACGTATAACGTATAACGTATAACGTATAACGTATAACGTATAACGTATAACGTATAACGTATAACGTATAACGTATAACGTATAACGTATAACGTATAACGTATAACGTATAACGTATAACGTATAACGTATAACGTATAACGTATAACGTATAACTTATAACGTATAACGTATATCGTATAACGTATAACGTATAACGAATAACGTAAAACGTATAACGCATAATGTATAACGTATAACGTATAACGTATAACGTATAACGTATAACGTATAACGTATAACGTATAACGTATAACGTATAACGTATAACGTATAACGTATAACGTATAACGTATAACGTATAACGCATAACTGATAACGTATAACGTATATCGTATAACGAATAACGTATAACGTATAACGTATAACGTATAACGTATAACGTATAACGTATAACGTATAACGTATAACGTATAACGTATAACGTATAACGTATAACGTATAACGTATAACGTATAACGTATAACGTATAACGTATAACGTATAACGTATAACGTATAACTTATAACGTATAACGTATATCGTATAACGTATAACGTATAACGAATAACGTAAAACGTATAACGCATAATGTATAACGTATAACGTATAACGTCTAACGTATAACGTATAACGTATTACGTATAACGTATAACGTATAACTTATAACGTATAACGTATATCGTATAACGTATAACGTATATCGAATAACGTAAAACGTATAACGCATAATGTATAACGTATAACGTATAACGTATAACGTATAACCTATGACGTATAACGTATAACGTATAACGTATAACTTGTAACGAAAAACGTATAACGAATAACGTAAAACGTATGACGCATTACATGCTACGTATATCGTATAACTTTCAACGTATAACCTATGACGTATAACGTATAACTTGTAACGAAGCACGTATAAAGAATAACGTATAACGTATATCGTATAACGTACAACTTATAACGTATAACGTACAACGTATAACGTATAACGTATAACGTATAACGTATAACGTATAACGTATAACGTATAACGTATAACATATAACGTATAACGTATAACGTATAACGTATAACGTATAACGTATAACGTTTAACGTATAACGTATAACGTATAACGTATAACGTATAACGTATAACGTATAACGTATAACGTATAACGTATAACGTATAACGTATAACGTATAACGTATAACGTATAACGTATAACGTATAACGTATAACGTATAACGTATAACGTATAACGTATAACTTATAACGTATAACGTATATCGTATAACGTATAACGTATAACGAATAACGTAAAACGTATAACGCATAACGTATAACGTATAACGTATAACGTATAACGTATAACGTATAACGTATAACGCATAACGTATAACGCATAACGTATAACGTATAACGTATAACGTATAACGTATAACGTATAACGTATAACGTATAACGTATAACGTATAACGTATAACGTATAACGTATAACGTATAACGTATAACGTATAACGTATAACGTATAACGTATAACGTATAACGTATAACGTATAACGTATAACGTATAACGTATAACGTATAACGTATAACGTATAACGTATAACGTATAACGTATAACGTATAACGTATAACGTATAACGTATAACGTATAACGTATAACGTATAACGTATAACGTATAACGTATAACGTATAACGTATAACGTATAACGTATAACGTATAACGTATAACGTATAACGTATAACGTATAACGTATAACGTAAAACGTATGACGCATTACATACTACGTATAACGTATAACGTTCATCGTATAACCTATTACGTATTACGTATAACTTATAACGTATAACGTATAACGTATAACGTATAACCTATAACGTATAACGTATAATGTATAACGTATAACATGTAACGTATAGCGTATAACTTATAACGTATAACGTATTACGTATAACGTATAGCGTATAACGTATAACGTATAACGTATAACGTATAAAGTAAAACGTGTAACGTATAACGTGTAACGTATAACGTGTAACGTATAACGTGTAACGTATAACGTATAACGCATAACGTATATCGTATAACGTATAACGTATAACGAATAACGTAAAACGTATAACGCATAATGTATAACGTATAACGTATAACGTATAACGTATAACGTACAACGTATAACGTATAACGTATAGCGTATAACGTATAACGTATAACGTATAACGTATAAAGTAAAACGTGTAACGTATAACGTGTAACGTATAACGTGTAACGTATAACGTATAACGTATAACGTATATCGTATAACGTATAACGTATAACGAATAACGTAAAACGTATAACGCATAATGTATAACGTATAACGTATAACGTATAACGTATAACGTATAACGTATAACGTATAACGTATAACGTATAACGTATAACGTATAACGTATAACGTATAACGTATAACGTATAACGTATAACGTATAACGTATAACGTATAACGTCTAACGTATAACGTATAACGTATTACGTATAACGTATTACGTATAACGTATAACGTATAACTTATAACGTATAACGTATATCGTATAACGTATAACGTATATCGAATAACGTAAAACGTATAACGCATAATGTATAACGTATAACGTATAACGTATAACGTATAACCTATGACGTATAACGTATAACGTATAACGTATAACTTGTAACGAAAAACGTATAACGAATAACGTAAAACGTATGACGCATTACATGCTACGTATATCGTATAACTTTCAACGTATAACCTATGACGTATAACGTATAACTTGTAACGAAGCACGTATAAAGAATAACGTATAACGTATATCGTATAACGTACAACTTATAACGTATAACGTACAACGTATAACGTATAACGTATAACGTATAACGTATAACGTATAACGTATAACGTATAACGTATAACGTATAACGTATAACGTATAACGTATAACGTATAACGTATAACGTATAACGTATAACGTTTAACGTATAACGTATAACGTATAACGTATAACGTATAACGTATAACGTATAACGTATAACGTATAACGTATAACGTATAACGTATAACGTATAACGTATAACGTATAACGTATAACGTATAACGTATAACGTATAACTTATAACGTATAACGTATATCGTATAACGTATAACGTATAACGAATAACGTAAAACGTATAACGCATAACGTGTAACGTATAACGTATAACGTATAACGTATAACGTATAACGCGTAACGTATAACGTATAACGTATAACGTATAACGTATAACGTATAACGTATAACGTATAACGTATAACGTATAACGTATAACGTATAACGTATAACGTATAACGTATAACGTATAACGTATAACGTATAACGTATAACGTATAACGTATAACGTATAACGTATAACGTATAACGTATAACGTATAACGTATAACGTATAACGTATAACGTAAAACGTATGACGCATTACATACTACGTATAACGTATAACGTTCATCGTATAACCTATTACGTATTACGTATAACTTATAACGTATAACGTATAACGTATAACGTATAACCTATAACGTATAACGTATAATGTATAACGTATAACATGTAACGTATAGCGTATAACTTATAACGTAGAACGTATTACGTATAACGTATAACGTATAACGTATATCGTATAACGTATAACGTATAATGTATAACATGTAACGTCCAACGTATAACGTATACCGTATAACGTATGACGTATAACGTATAACGTATAACGTTTAACGTATAACGTATAACGTATAACGTATAACGTATAACGTATAATGTATAACGTATAACGTATAACGTATAAAGTATAACTTATAACGTATAACGTATATCGTATAACGTATAACGTATAACGAATAACGTAAAACGTATAACGCATAATGTATAACGTATAACGTATAACGTATAACGTATAACCTATGACGTATAACGTGTAACGTATAACGTATTACGTATAACATGTAACGAAATACGTATAACGAATAACGTAAAACGTATGACGCATTACATGCTACGTATAAAGTATAACGTTCAACGTATAACCTATGACGTATAACGTATAACTTGTAACGAAGCACGTATAACGTATAACGTATAACGTATAACGTATAACGTATAACGTATAACGTATAACGTATAACGTATAACGTATAACGTATAACGTAAAACGTGTGACGTATAACGTGTAACGTATAACGTATAACGTATAACGTATAACGTATAACGTATAACGTATAACGTATAACGTATAACGTATAACGTATAACGTATAACGTATAACGTATAACGTATAACGTATAACGTATAACGTATAACGTATAACGTATAACGTATAACCTATGACGTATAACGTATAACGTATAACGTATGACGTACAACGTATAACGTATAACGTATGACGTATAACGTATAACGTATAACGTATAACGTATAACGTATAACGCATAACGTATAACGTATAACGTATAACGTATAACGTATAACGTATAACGTATAACGTATAACGTATAACGTATAACGTATAACGTATAACGTATAACGTATAACGTATAACGTATAACGTATAACGTATAACGTATAACGTATAACGTATAACGTATAACGTATAACGTATAACGTATAACGTATAACTTATAACGTATAACGTATATCGTATAACGTATAACGTATAACGAATAACGTAAAACGTATAACGCATAATGTATAACGTATAACGTATAACGTATAACGTATAACCTATGACGTATAACGTATAACGTATAACGTTTACTTGTAACGAAAAACGTATAACAAATAACGTAAAACGTATGACGCATTACATGCTACGTATAAAGTATAACGTTCAACGTATAACCTATGACGTATAACGTATAACTTGTAGCGAAGCACGTATAAAGAATAACGTATAACGTATATCGTGTAACGTACAACTTATAACGTATAACGTACAGCGTATAACGTATAACGTGTAACGTATAACGTATAACGTATAACGTATAACGTATAACGTATAACGTATAACGTACAACGTATAACGTATAACGTATAGCGTATAACGTATAACGTATAACGTATAACGTATAAAGTAAAACGTGTAACGTATAACGTGTAACGTATAACGTGTAACGTATAACGTATAACGTATAACGTATAACGTATAACGTATAACGTATAACGTATAACGTATAACGTATAACGTATAACGTATAACGTATAACGTATAACGTATAACGTATAACGTATAACGTATAACGTATAACGTATAACGTAAAACGTGTAACGTATAACGTGTAACGTATAACGTATAACGTATAACGTATAACGTAAAACGTGTGACGTATAACGTGTAACGTATAACGTATAACGTATAACGTATAACGTATAACGTATAACGTATAACGTATAACGTATAACGTATAACGTATAACGTATAACGTATAACGTATAACGTATAACGTATAACGTATAACGTATAACGTATAACGTATAACGTATAACGTATAACGTATAACCTATGACGTATAACGTATAACGTATAACGTATGACGTACAACGTATAACGTATAACGTATGACGTATAACGTATAACGTATAACGCATAACGTATAACGCATAACGTATAACGTATAACGTATAACGTATAACGTATAACGTATAACGTATAACGTATAACGTATAACGTATAACGTATAACGTATAACGTATAACGTATAACGTATAACGTATAACGTATAACGTATAACGTATAACGTATAACGTATAACGTATAACGTATAACGTATAACGTATAACGTATAACGTATAACGTATAACGTATAACGTATAACGTATAACGTATAACGTATAACGTAAAACGTGTAACGTATAACGTGTAACGTATAACGTATAACGTATAACTTATAACGTATAACGTATAACGTATAACGTATAACGTATAACCTATAACGTATAACGTATAACGTATAACGTATAACGTATAACGTATAACTTATAACGTATAACGTATATCGTATAACGTATAACGTATAACGAATAACGTAGAACGTATAACGCATAATGTATAACGTATAACGTATAACGTATAACGTATAACCTATGACGTATAACGTATAACGTATAACGTTTACTTGTAACGAAAAACGTATAACGAATAACGTAAAACGTATGACGCATTACATGCTACGTATAAAGTATAACGTTCAACGTATAACCTATGACGTATAACGTATAACGTATAACGTATAACGTATAACGTATAACGTATAACGTATAACGTATAACGTACAACGTATAACGTATAACGTATAGCGTATAACGTATAACGTATAACGTATAACGTATAAAGTAAAACGTGTAACGTATAACGTGTAACGTATAACGTGTAACGTATAACGTATAACGTATAACGTATAACGTATAACGTATAACGTATAACGTATAACGTATAACGTATAACGTATAACGTATAACGTATAACGTATAACGTATAACGTATAACGTATAACGTATAACGTATAACGTAAAACGTGTAACTTATAACGTATAACGTACAGCGTATAACGTATAACGTATAAAGTAAAACGTGTAACGTATAACGTGTAACGTATAACGTGTAACGTATAACGTATAACGTATAACGTATAACGTATAACGTATAACGTATAACGTATAACGTATAACGTATAACGTATAACGTATAACGTATAACGTATAACGTATAACGTATAACGTATAACGTATAACGTATAACGTATAACGTATAACGTATAACTTATAACGTATAACGTATATCGTATAACGTATAACGTATAACGAATAACGTAAAACGTATAACGCATAATGTATAACGTATAACGTATAACGTATAACGTATAACCTATGACGTATAACGTATAACGTATAACGTTTACTTGTAACGAAAAACGTATAACGAATAACGTAAAACGTATGACGCATTACATGCTACGTATAAAGTATAACGTTCAACGTATAACCTATGACGTATAACGTATAACTTGTAACGAAGCACGTATAAAGAATAACGTATAACGTATATCGTGTAACGTACAACTTATAACGTATAACGTACAGCGTATAACGTATAACGTGTAACGTATAACGTATAACGTATAACGTATAACGTATAACGTATAACGTATAACGTATAACGTATAACGTATAACGTATAACGTATAACGTATAACGTATAACGTATAACGTATAACGTATAACGTATAACGTATAACGTATAACGTATAACGTATAACGTATAACGTATAACGTATAACGTAAAACGTGTAACGTATAACGTATATCGTATAACGTATAACGTATAACGAATAACGTAAAACGTATAACGCATAATGTATAACGTATAACGTATAACGTATAACGTATAACCTATGACGTATAACGTATAACGTATAACGTATAACGTATAACGTATAACCTGTAACGAAATACGTATAACGAATAACGTAAAACGTATGACGCATTACATGCTACGTATAAAGTATAACGTTCAACGTATAACCTATGACGTATAACGTATAACGTATAACGTATAACGTATAACGTATAACGTATAACGTATAACGTATAACTTATAACGTATAACGTATATCGTATAACGTATAACGTATAACGAATAACGTAAAACGTATAACGCATAATGTATAACGTATAACGTATAACGTATAACGTATAACCTATGACGTATAACGTATAACGTATAACGTTTACTTGTAACGAAAATCGTATAACGAATAACGTAAAACGTATGACGCATTACATGCTACGTATAAAGTATAACGTTCAACGTATAACCTATGACGTATAACGTATAACTTGTAACGAAGCACGTATAAAGAATAACGTATAACGTATATCGTGTAACGTACAACTTATAACGTATAACGTATATCGTATAACGTATAACGTATAACGAATAACGTAAAATGTATAACGCATAATGTATAACGTATAACGTATAACGTATAACGTATAACGTATAACGTATAACGTATAACGTATAACCTATGACGTATAACGTATAACGTATAACGTATAACTTCTAACGAAAAACGTATAACGAATAACGTAAAACGTATGACGCATTACATGCTACGTATAAAGTATAACGTTCAACGTATAACCTATGACGTATAACGTATAACTTGTAACGAAGCACGTATAAAGAATAACGTATAACGTATATCGTGTAACGTACAACTTATAACGTATAACGTACAACGTATAACGTATAACGTATAACGTATAACGTATAACGTATAACGTATAACGTATAACGTATAACGTATAACTTATAACGTATAACGTATATCGTATAACGTATAACGTATAACGAATAACGTAAAACGTATAACGCATAATGTATAACGTATAACGTATAACGTATAACGTATAACCTATGACGTATAACGTATAACGTATAACGTATAACTTGTAACGAAAAACGTATAACGAATCACGTAAAACGTATGACGCATTACATGCTACGTATAAAGTATAACGTTCAACGTATAACCTATGACGTAAAACGTATAACGTAAAACGTATAACGTATAACGTATAACGTATAACGTATAACGTATAACGTATAACGTATAACGTAAAACGTATGACGCATTACATACTACGTATAACGTATAACGTTCATCGTATAACCTATTACGTATTACGTATAACTTATAACGTATAACGTATAACGTATAACGTATAACCTATAACGTATAACGTATAATGTATAACGTATAACGTATAACGTATAACGTATAACGTATAACGTATAACGTATAACGTATAACGTATAACGTATAACGTATAACGTATAACGTATAACGTATAACGTATAACGTATAACGTATAACGTATAACGTATAACGTATAACGTATAACGTATAACGTATAACCTATGACGTATAACGTATAACGTATAACGTATAACTTGTAACGAAAAACGTATAACGAATCACGTAAAACGTATGACGCATTACATGCTACGTATAAAGTATAACGTTCAACGTATAACCTATGACGTAAAACGTATAACGTAAAACGTATAACGTATAACGTATAACGTATAACGTATAACGTATAACGTATAACGTATAACGTATAACGTATAACGTATAACGTATAACGTATAACGTATAACGTATAACGTATAACGTATAACGTATAACGTATAACGTATAACGTATAACGTATAACGTATAACGTATAACGTATAACGTATAACGTATAACGTATAACGTATAACGTATAACGTATAACGTATAACGTATAACGTAAAACGTATGACGCATTACATACTACGTATAACGTATAACGTTCATCGTATAACCTATTACGTATTACGTATAACTTATAACGTATAACGTATAACGTATAACGTATAACCTATAACGTATAACGTATAATGTATAACGTATAACGTATAACGTATATCGTATAACGTATAACGTATAACGAATAACGTAAAACGTATAACGCATAATGTATAACGTATAACGTATAACGTATCACGTATAACGTATAACGTATAACGTATAACGTATAACGTATAACGTATAACGTATAACGTATAACGTATAACGTATAACTTATAACGTATAACGTATAACGTATAACGTATAACGTATAACGTATAACGTATAACGTAAAACGTATAACTTATAACGTATAACGTATATCGTATAACTTGTAACGAAATACGTATAACGAATAACGTAAAACGTATGACGCATTACATGCTACGTATAAAGTATAACGTTCAACGTATAACCTATGACGATTAACGTATAACTTGTAACGAAGCACGTATAAAGAATAACGTATAACGTATATCGTATAACGTACAACTTATAACGTATAACGTACAACGTATAACGTATAACGTATAACGTATAACGTATAACGTATAACGTATAACGTATAACGTATAACGTATAAAGTATAACGTATAACGTATAACGTTTAACGTATAACGTATAACATATAACGTATAACGTATAATGTATAACGTATAACGTATAACGTATAACGTATAACGTATAACTTATAACGTATAACGTATATCGTATAACGTATAACGTATAACGAATAACGTAAAACGTATAACGCATAATGTATAACGTATAACGTATAACGTATAACGTATAACCTATGACGTATAACGTATAACGTATAACGTATAACGTATAACGTATAACCTGTAACGAAATACGTATAACGAATAACGTAAAACGTATGACGCATTACATGCTACGTATAAAGTATAACGTTCAACGTATAACCTATGACGTATAACGTATAACGTATAACGTATAACGTATAACGTATAACGTATAACGTATAACGTATAACTTATAACGTATAACGTATATCGTATAACGTATAACGTATAACGAATAACGTAAAACGTATAACGCATAATGTATAACGTATAACGTATAACGTATAACGTATAACCTATGACGTATAACGTATAACGTATAACGTTTACTTGTAACGAAAAACGTATAACGAATAACGTAAAACGTATGACGCATTACATGCTACGTATAAAGTATAACGTTCAACGTATAACCTATGACGTATAACGTATAACTTGTAACGAAGCACGTATAAAGAATAACGTATAACGTATATCGTGTAACGTACAACTTATAACGTATAACGTACAGCGTATAACGTATAACGTGTAACGTATAACGTATAACGTATAACGTATAACGTATAACGTATAACGTATAACGTATAACGTATAACGTATAACGTATAACGTATAACGTATAACGTATAACGTATAACGTATAACGTATAACGTATAACGTATAACGTATAACGTATAACGTATAACGTATAACGTATAACGTATAACGTAAAACGTGTAACGTATAACGTGTAACGTATAACGTATAACGTATAACGTATAACGTATAACGTATAACGTATAACGTATAACGTATAACGTATAACGTATAACGTATAACGTATAACGTATAACGTATAACGTATAACGTATAACCTATGACGTATAACGTATAACGTATAACGTATGACGTATAACGTATAACGTATAACTTATAACTTATAACGTATAACGTATATCGTATAACGTATAACGTATAACGTATAACGTTTACTTGTAACGAAAAACGTATAACGAATAACGTAAATCGTATGACGCATTACATGCTACGTATAAAGTATAACGTTCAACGTATAACCTATGACGTATAACGTATAACTTGTAACGAAGCACGTATAAAGAATAACGTATAACGTATATCGTGTAACGTACAACTTATAACGTATAACGTTCAACGTATAACGTATAACGTATAACGTATAACGTATAACGTGTAACGTATAACGTATAACGTATAACGTATAACGTATAACGTATAACGTATAACGTATAACGTATAACGTATAACGTATAACGTATAACGTATAACGTATAACTTATAACGTATAACGTATATCGTATAACGTATAACGTATAACGAATAACGTAAAACGTATAACGCATAATGTATAACGTATAACGTATAACGTATAACGTATAACGTATAACGTATAACGTATAACGTATAACGTATAACGTATAACGTATAACGTATAACGTATAACGTATAACGTATAACGTATAACGTATAACGTATAACGTATAACGTATAACGTATAACGTATAACGTATAACGTATAACGTATAACGTATAACGTATAACGTATAACGTATAACGTATAACGTATAACATATAACGTATAACGTATAACGTATAACGTATAACGTATAACGTATAACGTATAACGTATAACGTATAACGTATAACGTAAAACGTGTAACGTATAACGTGTAACGTATAACGTATAACGTATAACTTATAACGTATAACGTATAACGTATAACGTATAACGTATAACGTATAACGTATGACATATAACGTATAACGTATAACGTATAACGTATAACGCATAACGTATAACGTATAACGTATAACGTATGACGTATAACGTATAACGTATAACGTATGACGTATAACGTATAACGTATAACGTATAACGTATAACTTATAACTTATAACGTATAACGTATATCGTATAACGTATAACGTATAACGAATAACGTAAAACGTATAACGCATAATGTATAACGTATAACGTATAACGTATAACGTATAACCTATGACGTATAACGTATAACGTATAACGTTTACTTGTAACGAAAAACGTATAACGAATAACGTAAAACGTATGACGCATTACATGCTACGTATAAAGTATAACGTTCAACGTATAACCTATGACGTATAACGTATAACTTGTAACGAAGCACGTATAAAGAATAACGTATAACGTATATCGTGTAACGTACAACTTATAACGTATAACGTACAACGTATAACGTATAACGTACAACGTATAACGTATAACGTGTAACGTATAACGTATAACGTATAACGTATAACGTATAACGTATAACTTATAACTTATAACGTATAACGTATATCGTATAACGTATAACGTATAACGAATAACGTATAACGTATAACGTAAAACGTATAACGTATAACGTATAACGTATAACGTATAACGTATAACGTATAACGTATAACGTATAACGTATAACGTATAACGTATAACGTATAACGTATAACGTATAACGTATAACGTATAACGTATAACGTATAACGTATAACGTATAACGTATAACGTATAACGTATAACGAATAACGTAAAACGTATAACGCATAATGTATAACGTATAACGTATAACGTATAACGTATAACGTATAACGTATAACGTATAACGTATAACGTATAACGTATAACGTATAACGTATAACGTATAACGTATAACTTATAACGTATAACGTATAACGTATAACGTATAACGTATAACGTATAACGTATAACGTATAACGTATAACGTATAACGTGTAACGTATAGCGTATAACGTATAACGTATAACGTAAAACGTATAACTTATAACGTATAACGTATATCGTATAACTTGTAACGAAATACGTATAACGAATAACGTAAAACGTATGACGCATTACATGCTACGTATAAAGTATAACGTTCAACGTATAACCTATGACGATTAACGTATAACTTGTAACGAAGCACGTATAAAGAATAACGTATAACGTATATCGTATAACGTACAACTTATAACGTATAACGTACAACGTATAACGTATAACGTATAACGTATAACGTATAACGTATAACGTATAACGTATAACGTATAACGTATAAAGTATAACGTATAACGTATAACGTTTAACGTATAACGTATAACATATAACGTATAACGTATAATGTATAACGTATAACGTATAACGTATAACGTATAACGTATAACTTATAACGTATAACGTATATCGTATAACGTATAACGTATAACGAATAACGTAAAACGTATAACGCATAATGTATAACGTATAACGTATAACGTATAACGTATAACCTATGACGTATAACGTATAACGTATAACGTATAACGTATAACGTATAACCTGTAACGAAATACGTATAACGAATAACGTAAAACGTATGACGCATTACATGCTACGTATAAAGTATAACGTTCAACGTATAACCTATGACGTATAACGTATAACGTATAACGTATAACGTATAACGTATAACGTATAACGTATAACGTATAACTTATAACGTATAACGTATATCGTATAACGTATAACGTATAACGAATAACGTAAAACGTATAACGCATAATGTATAACGTATAACGTATAACGTATAACGTATAACCTATGACGTATAACGTATAACGTATAACGTTTACTTGTAACGAAAAACGAATAACGAATAACGTAAAACGTATGACGCATTACATGCTACGTATAAAGTATAACGTTCAACGTATAACCTATGACGTATAACGTATAACTTGTAACGAAGCACGTATAAAGAATAACGTATAACGTATATCGTGTAACGTACAACTTATAACGTATAACGTATATCGTATAACGTATAACGTATAACGAATAACGTAAAACGTATAACGCATAATGTATAACGTATAACGTATAACGTATAACGTATAACGTATAACGTATAACGTATAACGTATAACCTATGACGTATAACGTGTAACGTATAACGTATAACTTCTAACGAAAAACGTATAACGAATAACGTAAAACGTATGACGCATTACATGCTACGTATAAAGTATAACGTTCAACGTATAACCTATGACGTATAACGTATAACTTGTAACGAAGCACGTATAAAGAATAACGTATAACGTATATCGTGTAACGTACAACTTATAACGTATAACGTACAACGTATAACGTATAACGTATAACGTATAACGTATAACGTATAACGTATAACGTATAACGTATAACGTATAACTTATAACGTATAACGTATATCGTATAACGTATAACGTATAACGAATAACGTAAAACGTATAACGCATAATGTATAACGTATAACGTATAACGTATAACGTATAACCTATGACGTATAACGTATAACGTATAACGTATAACTTGTAACGAAAAACGTATAACGAATCACGTAAAACGTATGACGCATTACATGCTACGTATAAAGTATAACGTTCAACGTATAACCTATGACGTATAACGTATAACGTAAAACGTATAACGTATAACGTATAACGTATAACGTATAACGTATAACGTATAACGTATAACGTATAACGTATAACGTATAACGTATAACGTATAACGTATAACGTATAACGTATAACGTATAACGTATAACGTATAACGTATAACGTATAACGTATAACGTATAACGTATAACGTATAACGTATAACGTATAACGTATAACGTATAACGTATAACGTATAACGTATAACGTATAACGTATAACGTATAACGTATAACGTATAACGTATAACGTATAACGTATAACGTATAACGTATAACGTAAAACGTATGACGCATTACATACTACGTATAACGTATAACGTTCATCGTATAACCTATTACGTATTACGTATAACTTATAACGTATAACGTATAACGTATAACGTATAACCTATAACGTATAACGTATAATGTATAACGTATAACGTATAACGTATATCGTATAACGTATAACGTATAACGAATAACGTAAAACGTATAACGCATAATGTATAACGTATAACGTATAACGTATAACGTATAACGTATAACGTATAACGTATAACGTATAACGTATAACGTATAACGTATAACGTATAACGTATAACGTATAACGTATAACGTATAACTTATAACGTATAACGTATAACGTATAACGTATAACGTATAACGTATAACGTATAACGTATAACGTATAACGTATAACGTGTAACGTATAGCGTATAACGTATAACGTATAACGTAAAACGTATAACTTATAACGTATAACGTATATCGTATAACTTGTAACGAAATACGTATAACGAATAACGTAAAACGTATGACGCATTACATGCTACGTATAAAGTATAACGTTCAACGTATAACCTATGACGATTAACGTATAACTTGTAACGAAGCACGTATAAAGAATAACGTATAACGTATATCGTATAACGTACAACTTATAACGTATAACGTACAACGTATAACGTATAACGTATAACGTATAACGTATAACGTATAACGTATAACGTATAACGTATAACGTATAAAGTATAACGTATAACGTATAACGTTTAACGTATAACGTATAACATATAACGTATAACGTATAATGTATAACGTATAACGTATAACGTATAACGTATAACGTATAACTTATAACGTATAACGTATATCGTATAACGTATAACGTATAACGAATAACGTAAAACGTATAACGCATAATGTATAACGTATAACGTATAACGTATAACGTATAACCTATGACGTATAACGTATAACGTATAACGTATAACGTATAACGTATAACCTGTAACGAAATACGTATAACGAATAACGTAAAACGTATGACGCATTACATGCTACGTATAAAGTATAACGTTCAACGTATAACCTATGACGTATAACGTATAACGTATAACGTATAACGTATAACGTATAACGTATAACGTATAACGTATAACTTATAACGTATAACGTATATCGTATAACGTATAACGTATAACGGATAACGTAAAACGTATAACGCATAATGTATAACGTATAACGTATAACGTATAACGTATAACCTATGACGTATAACGTATAACGTATAACGTTTACTTGTAACGAAAAACGTATAACGAATAACGTAAAACGTATGACGCATTACATGCTACGTATAAAGTATAACGTTCAACGTATAACCTATGACGTATAACGTATAACTTGTAACGAAGCACGTATAAAGAATAACGTATAACGTATATCGTGTAACGTACAACTTATAACGTATAACGTACAGCGTATAACGTATAACGTGTAACGTATAACGTATAACGTATAACGTATAACGTATAACGTATAACGTATAACGTATAACGTATAACGTATAACGTATAACGTATAACGTATAACGTATAACGTATAACGTATAACGTATAACGTATAACGTATAACGTATAACGTATAACGTATAACGTATAACGTATAACGTATAACGTATAACGTATAACGTATAACGTAAAACGTGTAACGTATAACGTGTAACGTATAACGTATAACGTATAACGTATAACGTATAACGTATAACGTATAACGTATAACGTATAACGTATAACGTATAACGTATAACGTATAACGTATAACGTATAACGTATAACGTATAACGTATAACGTATAACGTATAACCTATGACGTATAACGTATAACGTATAACGTATGACGTATAACGTATAACGTATAACTTATAACTTATAACGTATAACGTATATCGTATAACGTATAACGTATAACGTTTACTTGTAACGAAAAACGTATAACGAATAACGTAAATCGTATGACGCATTACATGCTACGTATAAAGTATAACGTTCAACGTATAACCTATGACGTATAACGTATAACTTGTAACGAAGCACGTATAAAGAATAACGTATAACGTATATCGTGTAACGTACAACTTATAACGTATAACGTTCAACGTATAACGTATAACGTATAACGTATAACGTAAAACGTGTAACGTATAACGTATAACGTATAACGTATAACGTATAACGTATAACGTATAACGTATAACGTATAACGTATAACGTATAACGTATAACGTATAACGTATAACGTATAACGTATAACGTATAACGTATAACTTATAACGTATAACGTATATCGTATAACGTATAACGCATAACGAATAACGTAAAACGTATAACGCATAACGTATAACGTATAACGTATAACGTATAACGTATAACGTATAACGTATAACGTATAACGTATAACGTATAACGTATAACGTATAACGTATAACGTATAACGTATAACGTATAACGTATAACGTATAACTTATAACGTATAACGTATATCGTATAACGTATAACGTATAACGAATAACGTAAAACGTATAACGCATAATGTATAACGTATAACGTATAACGTATAACGTATAACCTATGACGTATAACGTATAACGTATAACTTCTAACGAAAAACGTATAACGAATAACGTAAAACGTATGACGCATTACATGCTACGTATAAAGTATAACGTTCAACGTATAACATATGACGTATAACGTATAACTTGTAACGAAGCACGTATAAAGAATAACGTATAACGTATAACTTGTAACGAAGCACGTATAAAGAATAACGTATAACGTATATCGTGTAACGTACAACTTATAACGTATAACGTACAACGTATAACGTATAACGTATAACGTATAACGTATAACGTATAACGTATAACGTATAACGTATAACTTATAATGTATAACGTATATCGTATAACGTATAACGTATAACGAATAACGTAAAACGTACAACGCATAATGTATAACGTATAACGTATAACGTATAACGTATAACGTATAACGTATAACGTAAAACGTGTAACGTATAACGTGTAACGTATAACGTATAACGTATAACGTATAACGTATAACGTATAACGTATAACGTATAACGTATAACGTATAACGTATAACCTAAGACGTATAACGTATAACGTATAACGTATGACGTATAACGTATAACGTATAACGTATGACATATAACGTATAACGTATGACGTATAACGTATAACGTATAACGTATAACGTATAACTTATAACTTATAACGTATAACGTATATCGTATAACGTATAACGTATAACGAAAAACGTAAAACGTATAACGCATAATGTATAACGTATAACGTATAACGTATAACGTATAACTTATAACGTATAACGTATATCGTATAACGTATAACGTATAACGAATAACGTAAAACGTATAACGCATAATGTATAACGTATAACGTATAACGTATAACGTATAACGTATAACGTATAACGTATAACGTATAACGTATAACGTATAACGTATAACGTATAACGTATAACGTATAACGTATAACGTATAACGTATAACGTATAACTTATAACGTATAACGTATATCGTATAACGTATAACGTATAACGAATAACGAAAAACGTATAACGAATAACGTAAATCGTATGACGCATTACATGCTACGTATAAAGTATAACGTTCAACGTATAACCTATGACGTATAACGTATAACTTGTAACGAAGCACGTATAAAGAATAACGTATAACGTATATCGTGTAACGTACAACTTATAACGTATAACGTTCAACGTATAACGTATAACGTATAACGTATAACGTATAACGTGTAACGTATAACGTATAACGTATAACGTATAACGTATAACGTATAACGTATAACGTATAACGTATAACGTATAACGTATAACGTATAACTTATAACGTATAACGTATATCGTATAACGTATAACGTATAACGAATAACGTAAAACGTATAACGCATAATGTATAACGTATAACGTATAACGTATAATGTATAACGTATAACGTATAACGTATAACGTATAACGTATAACGTATAACGTATAACGTATAACGTATAACGTATAACGTATAACGTATAACGTATAACTTATAACGTATAACGTATATCGTATAACGTATAACGTATAACGTATAACGTATAACCTATGACGTATAACGTATAACGTATAACGTATAACTTCTAACGAAAAACGTATAACGAATAACGTAAAACGTATGACGCATTACATGCTACGTATAAAGTATAACGTTCAACGTATAACCTATGACGTATAACGTATAACTTGTAACGAAGCACGTATAAAGAATAACGTACAACGTATATCGTGTAACGTACAACTTATAACGTATAACGTACAACGTATAACGTATAACGTATAACGTATAACGTATAACGTATAACGTATAACGTATAACGTATAACGTATAACTTATAACGTATAACGTATATCGTATAACGTATAACGTATAACGAATAACGTAAAACGTATAACGCATAATGTATAACGTATAACGTATAACGTATAACGTATAACCTATGACGTATAACGTATAACGTATAACGTATAACTTGTAACGAAAAACGTATAACGAATCACGTAAAACGTATGACGCATTACATGCTACGTATAAAGTATAACGTTCAACGTATAACCTATGACGTAAAACGTATAACGTATAACGTATAACGTATAATGTATAACGTATAACATGTAACGTATAGCGTATAACGTATAACGTATAACGTATTACGTATAACGTATAACGTATAACGTATATCGTATAACGTATAACGTATAATGTATAACATGCAACGTACAACGTATAACGTATACCGTATAACGTATGACGTATAACGTATAACGTATAACGTTTAACGTATAACGTATAACGTATAACGTATAACGTATGACGTATAACATGTAATGTATAACGTATAACGTATAATGAATAAAGTATAACGTATAACGTATAACGTATAACGTATAACGTATAACGTATAACGTATAACGTATAACGTATAACGTATAACGTATAACGTATAACGTATAACGTATAACGTATAACGTATAACGTATAACGTATAACGTATAACGTATAACTTATAACGTATAACGTATATCGTATAACGTATAACGTATAACGAATAACGTAAAACGTATAACGCATAATGTATAACGTATAACGTATAACGTATAACGTATAACCTATGACGTATAACGTATAACGTATAACGTATAACTTCTAACGAAAAACGTATAACGAATAACGTAAAACGTATGACGCATTACATGCTACGTATAAAGTATAACGTTCAACGTATAACCTATGACGTATAACGTATAGCTTGTAACGAAGCACGAATAAAGTATAACGTATAACGTATATCGTGTAACGTACAACTTATAACGTATAACGTACAACGTATAACGTATAACGTATAACGTATAACGTATAACGTATAACGTATAACGTGTAACGTATAACGTATAACGTATAACGTATAACGTATAACGTATAACGTATAACGTATAACGTATAACGTATAACGTATAACGTATAACGTATAACGTATAACGTATAACGTATAACGTATAACTTATAACGTATAACGTATATCGTATAACGTATAACGTATAACGTATAACGTATAACTTATAACGTATAACGTATATCGTATAACGTATAACGTATAACGTATAACGAATAACGTAAAACGTATAACGCATAATGTATAACGTATAACGTATAACGTATAACGTATAACCTATGACGTATAACGTATAATGTATAACGTATAACTTGTAACGAAAAACGTATAACGAATCACGTAAAACGTATGACGCATTACATGCTACGTATAACGTATATCGTGTAACGTACAACTTATAACGTATAACGTACAACGTATAACGTATAACGTATAACGTATAACGTATAACGTATAACGTATAACGTATAACGTATAACGTATAACGTATAACGTATAACGTATAACGTATAACGTATAACGTATAACGTATAACGTATAACGTATAACGTATAACGTATAACGTATAACGTATAACGTATAACGTATAACGTATAACGTATAACGTATAACTTATAACGTATAACGTACAACGTATAACGTATAACGTATAACGCATAACGTATAACGTATAACGTATAACCTATTTCGTATAACGTATAACGTATAACGTATAACGTATAACGTATAACGTATAACGTATAACGTATATCGTATAACGTATACCCTATGACGAATAACGTAAAACGTATAACGCATAATTTATAACGTATAACGTATAACGTATAATGTGTAGCGTGTAACGTATAACGTATAACGTATAACGTACAACGTATAACGTATAACGTATAACGTATAACGTATAACGTATAACGTATAACGTATAACGTATAACGTATAACGTATAACGTATAATGTATAACGTATAACATGTAACGTATAGCGTATAACGTATAACGTATAACGTAATACGTATAACGTATAACGTATAACGTATAACGTATAACGTATAACGTATAACGTATAACGTATAACGTATAACGTATAACGTATAACGTATAACGTATAACGTATAACGTATAACGTATAACGTATAACGTATAACTTATAACGTATAACGTACAACGTATAACGTATAACGTATAACGCATAACGTATAACGTATAACGTATAACCTATTTCGTATAACGTATAACGTATAACGTATAACGTATAACGTATAACGTATAACGTATAACCTATGACGTATAACGTATAACGTATAACGTATAACTTCTAACGAAAAACGTATAACGAATCACGTAAAACGTATGACGCATTACATGCTACGTATAAAGTATAACGTTCAACGTATAACCTATGACGTATAACGTATAACTTGTAACGAAGCACGTATAAAGAATAACGTATAACGTATATCGTGTAACGTATATCGTGTAACGTACAACTTATAACGTATAACGTACAACGTATAACGTATAACGTATAACGTATAACGTATAACGTATAACGTATAACGTATAACGTATAACGTATAACGTATAACGTATAACGTATAACGTATAACGTATAACGTATAACGTATAACGTATAACGTATAACGTATAACGTATAACGTATAACGTATAACGTATAACGTATAACGTATAACGTATAACGTATAACGTATAACGTATAACGTATAACGTATAACGTATAACGTATAACGTATAACGTATAACGTATAACGTATAACGTATAACGTATAACTTATAACGTATAACGTACAACGTATAACGTATAACGTATAACGCATAACGTATAACGTATAACGTATAACCTATTTCGTATAACGTATAACGTATAACGTATAACGTATAACGTATAACGTATAACGTATATCGTATAACGTATAACCTATGACGAATAACGTAAAACGTATAACGCATAATGTATAACGTATAACGTATAACGTATAATGTGTAGCGTGTAACGTATAACGTATAACGTATAACGTACAACGTATAACGTATAACTTATAACGTATAACGTATAACGTATAACGTATAACGTATAACGTATAACGTATAACGTATAACGTATAACGTATAATGTATAACGTATAACATGTAACTTATAGCGTATAACGTATAACGTATAACGTATAACGTAATACGTATAACGTATAACGTATAACGTATAACGTATAACGTATAACGTATAACGTATAACGTATGACGTATAACGTATAACGTATAACGTATAACGTATAACGTATAACCTATGACGTATAACGTATAACGTATAACGTATAACTTGCAACGAAAAACGTATAACGAATCACGTAAAACGTATGACGCATTACATGCTACGTATAAAGTATAACGTTCAACGTATAACCTATGACGTATAACGTATAACTTGTAACGAAGCACGTATAAAGAATAACGTATAACGTATATCGTGTAACGTACCACTTATAACGTATAACGCACAACGTATAACGTATAACGTATAACGTATAACGTATAACGTATAACGTATAACGTATAACGTATAACGTATAACGTATAACGTATAACGTATAACGTATAACGTATAACGTATAACGTATAACGTATAACGTATAACGTATAACGTATAACGTATAACGTATAACTTATAACGTATAACGTATATCGTATAACGTATAACGTATAACGTATAACGCATAACGTATAACGTATAACGTATAACCTATTTCGTATAACGTATAACGTATAACGTATAACGTATAACGTATATCGTATAACGTATAACCTATGACGAATAACGTAAAACGTATAACGCATAATGTATAACGTATAACGTATAACGTATAATGTGTAGCGTGTAACGTATAACGTATAACGTATAACGTACAACGTATAACGTATAACGTACAACGTATAACGTATAACGTATAACGTATAACGTATAACGTATAACGTATAACGTATAACGTATAACGTATAACGTATAATGTATAACGTATAACATGTAACGTATAGCGTATAACGTATAACGTATAACGTATAACGTATTACGTATAACGTATAACGTATAACGTATAACGTATAACGTATAACGTGTAACGTATAACGTATAACGTATAACGTATAACGTATAACGTATAACGTATAACGTATAACGTATAACGTATAACGTATAACGTATAACGTATAACGTATAACGTATAACGTATAACGTATAACGTATAACGTATAACGTATAACGTATAACGTATAACGTATAACGTATAACGTAAAACGTGTAACGTATAACGTGTAACGTATAACGTATAACGTATAACGTATAACGTATAACGTATAACGTATAACGTATAACGTATAACGTATAACGTATAACGTATAACGTATAACGTATAACGTATAACGTATAACGTATAACCTATGACGTATAACGTATAACGTATAACGTATGACGTATAACGTATAACGTATAACTTATAACTTATAACGTATAACGTATATCGTATAACGTATAACGTATAACGTTTACTTGTAACGAAAAACGTATAACGAATAACGTAAATCGTATGACGCATTACATGCTACGTATAAAGTATAACGTTCAACGTATAACCTATGACGTATAACGTATAACTTGTAACGAAGCACGTATAAAGAATAACGTATAACGTATATCGTGTAACGTACAACTTATAACGTATAACGTTCAACGTATAACGTATAACGTATAACGTATAACGTATAACGTGTAACGTATAACGTATAACGTATAACGTATAACGTATAACGTATAACGTATAACGTATAACGTATAACGTATAACGTATAACGTATAACGTATAACGTATAACGTATAACTTATAACGTATAACGTATATCGTATAACGTATAACGTATAACGAATAACGTAAAACGTATAACGCATAATGTATAACGTATAACGTATAACGTATAACGTATAACGTATAACGTATAACGTATAACGTATAACGTATAACGTATAACGTATAACGTATAACGTATAACGTATAACGTATAACGTATAACGTATAACGTATAACGTATAACGTATAACGTATAACGTATAACGTATAACGTATAACGTATAACGTATAACGTATAACGTATAACGTATAACGTATAACGTATAACGTATAACGTATAACGTATAACGTATAACGTATAACGTATAACGTATAACGTATAACGTATAACGTATAACGTAAAACGTGTAACGTATAACGTGTAACGTATAACGTATAACGTATAACTTATAACGTATAACGTATAACGTATAACGTATAACGTATAACGTATAACGTATGACATATAACGTATAACGTATAACGTATAACGTATAACGCATAACGTATAACGTATAACGTATAACGTATGACGTATAACGTATAACGTATAACGTATGACGTATAACGTATAACGTATAACGTATAACGTATAACTTATAACTTATAACGTATAACGTATATCGTATAACGTATAACGTATAACGAATAACGTAAAACGTATAACGCATAATGTATAACGTATAACGTATAACGTATAACGTATAACCTATGACGTATAACGTATAACGTATAACGTTTACTTGTAACGAAAAACGTATAACGAATAACGTAAAACGTATGACGCATTACATGCTACGTATAAAGTATAACGTTCAACGTATAACCTATGACGTATAACGTATAACTTGTAACGAAGCACGTATAAAGAATAACGTATAACGTATATCGTGTAACGTACAACTTATAACGTATAACGTACAACGTATAACGTATAACGTACAACGTATAACGTATAACGTGTAACGTATAACGTATAAGGTATAACGTATAACGTATAACGTATAACTTATAACTTATAACGTATAACGTATATCGTATAACGTATAACGTATAACGAATAACGTATAACGTATAACGTAAAACGTATAACATATAACGTATAACGTATAACGTATAACGTATAACGTATAACGTATAACGTATAACGTATATCGTATAACGTATAACGTATAACGTATAACGTATAACGTATAACGTATAACGTATAACGTATAACGTATAACGTATAACGTATAACGTATAACGTATAACGTATAACGTATAACGTATAACGTATAACGTATAACCTATGACGTATAACGTATAACGTATAACGTATAACATGTAACGTATAGCGTATAACGTATAACGTATAACGTAATACGTATAACGTATAACGTATAACGTATAACGTATAACGTATAACGTATAACGTATAACGTATGACGTATAACGTATAACGTATAACGTATAACGTATAACGTATAACCTATGACGTATAACGTATAATGTATAACGTATAACATGTAACGTATAGCGTATAACGTATAACGTATAACGTATTACGTATAACGTATAACGTATAACGTATAACGTATAACGTATAACGTGTAACGTATAACGTATAACGTATAACGTATAACGTATAACGTATAACGTATGACGTATAACGTATAACGTATAACGTATAACGTATAACGTATAACGTATAACGTATAACGTATAACGTATAACGTATAACGTATAACGTATAACGTATAACGTATAACGTATAACGTATAACGTATAACGTAAAACGTGTAACGTATAACGTGTAACGTATAACGTATAACGTATAACGTATAACGTATAACGTATAACGTATAACGTATAACGTATAACGTATAACGTATAACGTATAACGTATAACGTATAACGTATAACGTATAACGTATAACCTATGACGTATAACGTATAACGTATAACGTATGACGTATAACGTATAACGTATAACTTATAACTTATAACGTATAACGTATATCGTATAACGTATAACGTATAACGTTTACTTGTAACGAAAAACGTATAACGAATAACGTAAATCGTATGACGCATTACATGCTACGTATAAAGTATAACGTTCAACGTATAACCTATGACGTATAACGTATAACTTGTAACGAAGCACGTATAAAGAATAACGTATAACGTATATCGTGTAACGTACAACTTATAACGTATAACGTTCAACGTATAACGTATAACGTATAACGTATAACGTATAACGTGTAACGTATAACGTATAACGTATAACGTATAACGTATAACGTATAACGTATAACGTATAACGTATAACGTATAACGTATAACGTATAACGTATAACTTATAACGTATAACGTATATCGTATAACGTATAACGTATAACGAATAACGTAAAACGTATAACGCATAATGTATAACGTATAACGTATAACGTATAACGTATAACGTATAACGTATAACGTATAACGTATAACGTATAACGTATAACGTATAACGTATAACGTATAACGTATAACGTATAACGTATAACGTATAACGTATAACGTATAACGTATAACGTATAACGTATAACGTATAACGTATAACGTATAACGTATAACGTATAACGTATAACGTATAACGTATAACGTATAACGTATAACGTATAACGTATAACGTATAACGTATAACGTAAAACGTGTAACGTATAACGTGTAACGTATAACGTATAACGTATAACTTATAACGTATAACGTATAACGTATAACGTATAACGTATAACGTATAACGCATGACATATAACGTATAACGTATAACGTATAACGTATAACGCATAACGTATAACGTATAACGTATAACGTATGACGTATAACGTATAACGTATAACGTATGACGTATAACGTATAACGTATAACGTATAACGTATAACTTATAACTTATAACGTATAACGTATATCGTATAACGTATAACGTATAACGAATAACGTAAAACGTATAACGCATAATGTATAACGTATAACGTATAACGTATAACGTATAACCTATGACGTATAACGTATAACGTATAACGTTTACTTGTAACGAAAAACGTATAACGAATAACGTAAAACGTATGACGCATTACATGCTACGTATAAAGTATAACGTTCAACGTATAACCTATGACGTATAACGTATAACTTGTAACGAAGCACGTATAAAGAATAACGTATAACGTATATCGTGTAACGTACAACTTATAACGTATAACGTACAACGTATAACGTATAACGTACAACGTATAACGTATAACGTGTAACGTATAACGTATAACGTATAACGTATAACGTATAACGTATAACTTATAACTTATAACGTATAACGTATATCGTATAACGTATAACGTATAACGAATAACGTATAACGTATAACGTAAAACGTATAACGTATAACGTATAACGTATAACGTATAACGTATAACGTATAACGTATAACGTATAACGTATAACGTATAACGTATAACGTATAACGTATAACGTATAACGTATAACGTATAACGTATAACGTATAACGTATAACGTATAACGTATAACGTATAACGTATAACGTATAACGTATAACGTATAACGTATAACGTATAACGTATAACGTATAACGTATAACGTATAACGTATAACGTATAACGTATAACGTATAACGTATAACGTATAACGTATAACGTATAACGTATAACGTATAACGTATAACGTATAACGTATAACGTATAACGTATAACGTATAACGTATAACGTAAAACGTATGACGCATTACATACTACGTATAACGTATAACGTTCATCGTATAACCTATTACGTATTACGTATAACTTATAACGTATAACGTATAACGTATAACGTATAACCTATAACGTATAACGTATAATGTATAACGTATAACGTATAACGTATATCGTATAACGTATAACGTATAACGAATAACGTAAAACGTATAACGCATAATGTATAACGTATAACGTATAACGTATAACGTATAACGTATAACGTATAACGTATAACGTATAACGTATAACGTATAACGTATAACGTATAACGTATAACGTATAACGTATAACGTATAACGTATAACGTATAACGTATAACGTATAACGTATAACGTATAACGTATAACGTATAACGTATAACGTATAACGTATAACGTATAACGTGTAACGTATAGCGTATAACGTATAACGTATAACGTAAAACGTATAACTTATAACGTATAACGTATATCGTATAACTTGTAACGAAATACGTATAACGAATAACGTAAAACGTATAACGCATAATGTATAACGTATAACGTATAACGTATAACGTATAACCTATGACGTATAACGTATAACGTATAACGTATAACGTATAACGTATAACCTGTAACGAAATACGTATAACGAATAACGTAAAACGTATGACGCATTACATGCTACGTATAAAGTATAACGTTCAACGTATAACCTATGACGTATAACGTATAACGTATAACGTATAACGTATAACGTATAACGTATAACGTATAACGTATAACTTATAACGTATAACGTATATCGTATAACGTATAACGTATAACGAATAACGTAAAACGTATAACGCATAATGTATAACGTATAACGTATAACGTATAACGTATAACCTATGACGTATAACATATAACGTATAACGTTTACTTCTAACGAAAAACGTATAACGAATAACGTAAAACGTATGACGCATTACATGCTACGTATAAAGTATAACGTTCAACGTATAACCTATGACGTATAACGTATAACTTGTAACGAAGCACGTATAAAGAATAACGTATAACGTATATCGTGTAACGTACAACTTATAACGTATAACGTTCAACGTATAACGTATAACGTATAACGTATAACGTATAACGTGTAACGTATAACGTATAACGTATAACGTATAACGTATAACGTATGACGTATAACGTATAACGTATAACGTATGACATATAACGTATAACGTATAACGTATAACGTATAACGTATAACGTATAACTTATAACGTATAACGTATATCGTATAACGTATAACGTATAATGTATAACTTATAACGTATAACGTATATCGTATAACGTATAACGTATAACGAATAACGTAAAACGTATAACGCATAATGTATAACGTATAACGTATAACGTATAACGTATAACCTATGACGTATAACGTATAACGTATAACGTATAACTTCTAACGAAAAACGTAAAACGTATAACGCATAATGTATAACGTATAACGTATAACGTATAACGTATAACGTATAACGTATAACGTATAACGTACAACGTATAACGTATAACGTATAACGTATAACGTATAACGTATAACGTATAACGTATAACTTATAACGTATAACGTATATCGTATAACGTATAACGTATAACGAATAACGTAAAACGTTTAACGCATAATGTATAACGTATAACGTATAACGTATAACGTATAACCTATGACGTATAACGTATAACGTATAACGTATAACTTCTAACGAAAAACGTATAACGAATAACGTAAAACGTATGACGCATTACATGCTACGTATAAAGTATAACGTTCAACGTATAACCTATGACGTATAACGTATAACTTGTAACGAAGCACGTATAAAGAATAACGTATAACGTATATCGTGTAACGTACAACTTATAACGTATAACGTACAACGTATAACGTATAACGTATAACGTATAACGTATAACGTATAACGTATAACGTATAACGTATAACGTATAACTTATAACGTATAACGTATATCGTATAACGTATAACGTATAACGAATAACGTAAAACGTATAACGCATAATGTATAACGTATAACGTATAACGTATAACGTATAACCTATGACGTATAACGTATAACGTATAACGTATAACTTGTAACGAAAAACGTATAACGAATCACGTAAAACGTATGACGCATTACATGCTACGTATAAAGTATAACGTTCAACGTATAACCTATGACGTAAAACGTATAACGTATAACGTATAACGTATAATGTATAACGTATAACATGTAACGTATAGCGTATAACGTATAACGTATAACGTATAACGTATATCGTATAACGTATAACGTATAATGTATAACATGCAACGTACAACGTATAACGTATAACGTATAACGTATAACTTATAACGTATAACGTATATCGTATAACGTATAACGTATAACGAATAACGTAAAACGTATAACGCATAATGTATAACGTATAACGTATAACGTATAACGTATAACCTATGACGTATAACGTATAACGTATAACGTATAACTTCTAACGAAAAACGTATAACGAATAACGTAAAACGTATGACGCATTACATGCTACGTATAAAGTATAACGTTCAACGTATAACCTATGACGTATAACGTATAGCTTGTAACGAAGCACGAATAAAGTATAACGTATAACGTATATCGTGTAACGTACAACTTATAACGTATAACGTACAACGTATAACGTATAACGTATAACGTATAACGTATAACGTATAACTTATAACGTATAACGTATAACGTATAACGTATAACTTATAACGTATAATGTATAACGTATAACGTACAACGTATAACGTATAACGTATAACGTATAACGTATAACGTATAACGTATAACGTATAACATGTAACGTATAGCGTATAACGTATAACGTATAACGTATTACGTATAACGTATAACGTATAACGTATAACGTATAACGTATAACGTATAACGTATAACGTATAACGTATAACGTATAACTTATAACGTATAACGTATAACGTATAACGTATAACTTATAACGTATAATGTATAACGTATAACGTATAACGTATAACGTAGAACGTATAACGTATATCGTATAACGTATAACCTATGACGAAAAACGTAAAACGTATAACGCATAATGTATAACGTATAACGTATAACGTATAATGTGTAGCGTGTAACGTATAACGTATAACGTATAACGTATGACGTATAACGTATAACGTATAACGTATAACGTATAACGTATAACGTATAACGTATAACGTATAACGTATAACGTATAACGTAACGTAACGTATAACGTATAACGTATAACGTATAACGTATAACGTATAACGTATAACGTATAGTAACGTATAACGTATAACGTATAACGTATAACGTATAACTTAGAACGTATAACGTATAACGTATAACGTATAACGTATAACGTATAACGTATAACTTATAACGTATAACGTATAACGTATAACGTATAACGTATAACGAATAACGTAAACGTATAACGCATAATGTATACGTATAACGTATAACGTATAACGTATAACCTATGACGTATAACGTATAATGTATACGTATAACGTATAAACGTATAACGAATAACTGTAACGAAACGTATAACGAATCACGTAAAACGTATGACGCATTACATGCTACGTATAAAGTATAACGTTCAACGTATAACCTATGACGTATAACGTATAACTTGTAACGAAGCACGTATAAAGAATAACGTATAACGTATATCGTGTAACGTACAACTTATAACGTATAACGTACAACGTATAACGTATAACGTATAACGTATAACGTATAACGTATAACATATAACGTATAACGTATAACGTATAACGTATAACGTATAACGTATAACGTATAACGTATAACGTATAACGTATAACGTATAACGTATAACGTAACGTATAACGTATAACGTATAACGTATAACGTATAACGTATAACGTATAACGTATAACGTATAACGTATAACTTATAACGTATAACGTATATCGTACAACGTATAACGTATAACGTATAACGCATAACGTATAACGTATAACGTATAACCTATTTCGTATAACGTATAACGTATAACGTATAACGTATAACGTATAACGTATATCGTATAACGTATAACCTATGACGAATAACGTAAAACGTATAACGCATAATGTATAACGTATAACGTATAACGTATAATGTGTAGCGTGTAACGTATAACGTATAACGTATAACGTACAACGTATAACGTAACGTATAACGTATAACGTATAACGTATAACGTATAACGTATAACGTATAACGTATAACGTATAACGTATAACGTATAACGTATAACGTATAATGTATAACGTATAACATGTAACGTATAGCGTATAACGTATAACGTATAACGTATTACGTATAACGTATAACGTATAACGTATAACGTATAACGTATAACGTATAACGTATAACGTATGACGTATAACGTATAACGTATAACGTATAACGTATAACGTATAACCTATGACGTATAACGTATAACGTATAACGTATAACTTGCAACGAAAAACGTATAACGAATCACGTAAAACGTATGACGCATTACATGCTACGTATAAAGTATAACGTTCAACGTATAACCTATGACGTGTAACGTATAACTTGTAACGAAGCACGTATAAAGAATAACGTATAACGTATATCGTGTAACGTACAACTTATAACGTATAACGTACAACGTATAACGTATAACGTATAACGTATAACGTATAACGTATAACGTATAACGTATAACGTATAACGTATAACGTATAACGTATAACGTATAACGTATAACGTATAACGTATAACGTATAACGTATAACGTATAACGTATAACGCATAACGTATAACGTATAACGTATAACCTATTTCGTATAACGTATAACGTATAACGTATAACGTATAACGTATATCGTATAACGTATAACCTATGACGAATAACGTAAAACGTATAACGCATAATGTATAACGTATAACGTATAACGTATAATGTGTAGCGTGTAACGTATAACGTATAACGTATAACGTACAACGTATAACGTATAACGTACAACGTATAACGTATAACGTATAACGTATAACGTATAACGTATAACGTATAACGTATAACGTATAACGTATAACGTATAATGTATAACGTATAACATGTAACGTATAGCGTAACGTATAACGTATAACGTATTACGTATACGTTACGTATAACGTATAACGTATAACGTATAACGTATAACGTATAACGTATAACGTATAACGTATAACGTATAACGTATAACGTATAACGTATAACGTATAACTTATAACGTATAACGTATAACGTATAACGTATAACGTATAATGTGTAGCGTGTAACGTATAACGTATAACGTATAACGTACAACGTATAACGTATAACGTATAACGTATAACGTATAACGTATAACGTATAACGTATAACGTATAACGTATAACGTATAACGTATAACGTACAACGTATAATGTATAACGTATAACATGTAACGTATAGCGTATAACGTATAACGTATAACGTATTACGTATAACGTATAACGTATAACGTATAACGTATAACGTATAACGTATAACGTATAACGTATAACGTATAACGTATAACGTATAACTTATAACGTATAACGTATAACGTATAACGTATAACTTATAACGTATAACGTATATCGTATAACGTATAACGTATAACGTATAACGTATAACGTATAACGTATAACGTATAACGTATAACGTATAACGTATAACGTATAACTTATAACGTATAACGTATAACGTATAACGTATAACTTATAACGTATAACGTATAACGTATAACGTATAACGTATAACGTATAACGTATAACGTATAACGTATATCGTATAACGTATAACCTATGACGAATAACGTAAAACGTATAACGCATAATGTATAACGTATAACGTATAACGTATAATGTGTAGCGTGTAACGTACAACGTATAACGTATAACGTATAACGTACAACGTATATCGTATAACGTATAACGTATAACGTATAACGTATAACGTATAACGTATAACGTATAACGTATAACGTATAACGTATATCGTATAACGTATAACGTATAACGAATAACGTAAAACGTATAACGCATAATGTATAACGTATAACGTATAACGTATAACGTAAAACGTATAACGTACAACGTATAACGTATAACGTATAACGTATAACGTATGACGTATAACGTATAACGTATAACGTATAACGTATAACGTATAACGTATAACGTATAACGTATATAACGTATAACGTATAACGTATAACGTCATAACGTATAACGTATAACGTATAACGTATAACGTATAACGTATAACGAATAACGTATAACGTATAACGTGTAACGTATAACGTATAACGTATAACGTATAACGTATAACCTATGACGTATAACGTATAACGTATAACGTATGACGTATAACGTATAACGTATAACGTATGACGTATAACGTATAACGTATAACGTATAACGTATAACGCATAACGTATAACGTATAACGTATAACGTATAACGTATAACGTATATCGTATAACGTATAACGTATAACGAATAACGTAAAACGTATAACGCATAATGTATAACGTATAACGTATAACGTATAACGTATAACGTATAACGAATAACGTATAACGTATAACGTGTAACGTATAACGTATAACGTATAACTTGTAACGAAAAACGTATAACGAATAACGTAAAACGTATGACGCATTACATGCTACGTATAAAGTATAACGTTCAACGTATACCCTATGACGTATAACGTATATCTTGTAACGTATAACGTATAACGTATAACGTATAACCTATAGCGTATAACGTATAACGTATAACGTATAACGTATAACGTATAACGTATAACGTATAACGAAGAACGTATAAAGAATAACGTATAACGTATAACGTATAACGTATAACGTATAACGTATAACGTATAACGTATTACGTATGACGTATAACGTATACCGTACAACGTATAACGTATAACGTATAACCTATGACGTATAACGTATAACGTATAAAGTATAACGTGTAACGAAGTACGTATAACGAATAACGTATAACGTATATCGTATAACGTACAACTTATAACGTATAACGTACAACGTATAACGTATAACGTATAACGTATAACGTATAACGTATACGTATAACGTATAACGTATAACGTATAACGTATAACGTATAACGTATAACGTATAACGTATAACGTATAACGTATAACGTATAACGTATAACGTATAACGTATAACGAATAACGTATAACGTATAACGTATAACGTATAACGTATAACGTATAACGTATAACGTATAACGTATAACGTATAACGTATAACGTATAACGTATAACCTATGACGTATAACGTATAACGTATAACGTATAACGTATAACGTATAACGTATAACGTATAACGTATAACGTATAACGTATAACGTATAACGTATAACGTATAACGTATCACGTATAACGTATAACGTATAACGTATAACGTATAACGTATAACGTATAACGTATAACGTATAATGTATAACGTATAACATGTAACGTATAGCGTTTAACGTATAACGTATAACGGATTACGTATAACTTATAACGTATAACGTATAACGTATATCGTATAAAGTATAACGTATAATGTATAACATGTAACGTACAACGTATAACGTATACCGTATAGACGTATAACGTATAACGTATAACGTTTAACGTATAACATGTAACGTACAACGTATAACGTATGCCGTATAACGTATGACGTATAACGTATAACGTATAACGTTTAACGTATAACGTATAACCTATATCGTATAACGTATAACCTATGACGAATAACGTAAAACGTATAACGCATAATGTATAACGTATAACGTATAACGTATAATGTGTAGCGTGTAACGTATAACGTATAACGTATAACGTACAACGTATAACGTACAACGTATAACGTATAACGTATAACGTATAACGTATAACGTATAACGTATAACGTATAACGTATAACGTATAACGTATAACGTATAACGTATAACGTATAACGTATAACGTATAACGTATAACGTATAACGTATAACGTATAACGTATAACGTATAACGTATAACGTATAACGTATAACGTATAACGTATAACGTATAACGTATAACGTATAACGTATAATGTATAACATGTAACGTACAACGTATAACGTATACCGTATAACGTATGACGTATAACGTATAACGTATAACGTTTAACGTATTACGTATAACGTATAACGTATAACGTATGACGTATAACATGTAATGTATAACGTATAACGTATAATGAATAAAGTATAACGTATAACGTATAACGTATAACGTATAACGTATAACGTATAACGTATAACGTATAACGTATAACGTATAACGTATAACGTATAACGTATAACGTATAACGTATAACGTATAACTTATAACGTATAACGTATATCGTATAACGTATAACGTATAACGAATAACGTAAAAAGGAAACGCATAATGTATAACGTATAACGTATAACGTATAACGTATAACCTATGACGTATAACGTATAACGTATAACGTATAACTTCTAACGAATAACGTATAACGAATAACGTAAAACGTATGACGCATTACATGCTACGTATAAAGTATAACGTTCAACGTATAACCTATAACGTATAACGTATAACTTGTAACGAAGCACGTATAAAGAATAACGTATAACGTATATCGTGTAACGTACAACTTATAACGTATAACGTACAACGTATAACGTATAACGTATATCGTATAACGTATAACCTATGACGAATAACGTAAAACGTATAACGCATAATGTATAACGTATAACGTATAACGTATAATGTGTAGCGTGTAACGTATAACGTATAACGTATAACGTATAACGTATAACGTACAACGTATATCGTATAACGTATAACGTATAACGTATAACGTATAACGTATAACGTATAACGTATAACGTATAACGTATAACGTATAACGTATAATGTATAACGTATAACATGTAACGTATAGCGTATAACGTATAACGTATAACGTATTACGTATAACGTGTAACGTATAACGTATATCGTATAACGTATAACGTATAATGTATAACATGTAACGTACAACGTATAACGTATACCGTATAACGTATGACGTATAACGTATAACGCATAACGTTTAACGTGTAACGTATAACGTATAACGTATAACGTATAACGTATGACGTATGACATGTAATGTATAACGTATAACGTATAATGAATAAAGTATAACGTATAACGTATAACGTATAACGTATAATGTGTAGCGTGTAACGTATAACGTATAACGTATAACGTACAACGTATAACGTATAACGTATAACGTATAACGTATAACGTATAACGTATAACGTATAACGTATAACGTATAACGTATAACGTATAACGTATAACGTATAACGTATAACGTATAACGTATAACGTATAACGTATAACGTATAACGTATAACGTATAACGTATAACGTATAACGTATAACGTATAACGTATAACGTATAACGTATAACGTATAACTTATAACGTATAACGTATATCGTATAACGTATAACGTATAACGTATAACGTATAACGTATAACGTATAACGTATAACGTATAACGTATAACGTATAACTTATAACGTATAACGTATATCGTATAACGTATAACGTATAACGTATAACGTATAACGTATAACGTATAACGTATAACGTATAACGTATAACGTATAACGTATAACGTATAACGTATAACGTATAACGTATAACGTATAACGTATAACGTATAACGTATAACTTCTAACGAATAACGTACAACGAATAACGTAAAACGTATGACGCATTACATGCTACGTATAAAGTATAACGTTCAACGTATAACCTATAACGTATAACGTATAACTTGTAACGAAGCGCGTATAAAGAATAACGTATAACGTATATCGTGTAACGTACAACTTATAACGTATAACGTACAACGTATAACGTATAACGTATATCGTATAACGTATAACCTATGACGAATAACGTAAAACGTATAACGCATAATGTATAACGTATAACGTATAACGTATAATGTGTAGCGTGTAACGTATAACGTATAACGTATAACGTACAACGTATATCGTATAACGTATAACGTATAACGTATAACGTATAACGTATAACGTATAACGTATAACGTATAACGTATAACGTATAATGTATAACGTATAACATGTAACGTATAGCGTATAACGTATAACGTATAACGTATAACGTATTACGTGTAACGTATAACGTATAACGTATATCGTATAACGTATAACGTATAATGTATAACATGTAACGTACAACGTATAACGTATACCGTATAACGTATGACGTATAACGTATAACGCATAACGTTTAACGTATAACGTATAACGTATAACATGTAACGTATAGCGTATAACGTATAACGTATAATGTATAACGTATAACATGTAACGTATAGCGTATAACGTATAACGTATAACGTATTACGTATAACGTATAACGTATAACGTATATCGTATAACGTATAACGTATAATGTATAACATGTAACGTACAACGTATAACGTATACCGTATAACGTATGACGTATAACGTATAACGCATAACGTTTAACGTATAACGTATAACGTATAACGTATAACGTATAACGTATGACGTATAACATGTAATGTATAACGTATAACGTATAATGAATAAAGTATAACGTATAACGTATAACGTATAACGTATAACGTATAACGTATAACGTATAACGTATAACGTATAACGTATAACGTATAACGTATAACGTATAACGTATAACGTATAACGTATAACGTATAACTTATAACGTATAACGTATATCGTATAACGTATAACGTATAACGGATAACGTAAAACGTATAACGCATAATGTATAACGTATAACGTATAACGTATAACGTATAACCTATGACGTATAACGTATAACGTATAACGTATAACTTCTAACGAAAAACGTATAACGAATAACGTAAAACGTATGACGCATTACATGCTACGTATAAAGTATAACGTTCAACGTATAACCTATGACGTATAACGTATAACTTGTAACGAAGCAGGTATAAAGAATAACGTATAACGTATATCGTGTAACGTACAACTTATAACGTATAACGTACAACGTATAACGTATAACGTATAACGTATAACGTATAACGTATAACGTATAACGTATAACCTATGACGTATAACGTATAACGTATAACGTATGACGTATAACGTATAACGTATAACGTATAACTTCTAACGAAAAACGTATAACGAATAACGTAAAACGTATGACGCATTACATGCTACGAATAAAGTATAACGTTCAACGTATAACCTATGACGTATAACGTATATCTTGTAACGTATAACGTATAACGTATAACGTATAACCTATAACGTATAACGTATAACGTATAACGTATAACGTATAACGTATTACGTATAACGAAGAACGTATAAAGAATAACGTATAACGTATAACGTATAACGTATAACGTATAACGTATAACGTATAACGTATAACGTATAACGTATAACGTATAACGTGTAACGTATAACGTATAACGTATAACGTATCACGTATAACCTATGACGTATAACGTATAACGTATAACGTATGACGTATAACGTATAACGTATAACGTATGACGTATAACGTATAACGTATAACGTATAACGTATAACGCATAACGTATAACGTATAACGTATAACGTATAACGTATAACGTATAACGTATATCGTATAACGTATAACGTATAACGTACAACGTATAACGTATAATGTATATCCTATAACGCATAACGTATATCCTATAACGCATAACGTATAGCGTATAACGCATAACGTATACCGTATTACGTATAACGTATAACGTATGACGTATAACGTATATAACGTATAACGTATAACGTATAACGTATAACGTATAACGTATAACGCATAACGTATAACGTATAACGTACAACGTATAAAGTATAACGTATATCCTATAACTCATAACGTATATCCTATAACGCATATCGTATAGCGTATAACGCATAACGTATACCGTATAACGTATATCGTATAACGTATAACGTATAACGTATAATGTATAACGTATAACGTATAACGTATGACGCATGACGTATAACGCATAACGTATAACGTATAACGTACAACGTATAAAGTATAACGTATATCCTATAACTCATAACGTATATCCTATAACGCATATCGTATAGCGTATAACGCATAACGTATACCGTATAACGTATATCGTATAACGTATAACGTATAACGTATAATGTATAACGTATAACGTATAACGTATGACGCATGACGTATAACGCATAACGTATAACGTATAACGTACAACGTATAACGTATAATGTATATCCTATAACGCATAACGTATATCCTATAACGCATAACGTATAGCGTATAACGCATAACGTATACCGTATTACGTATAACGTATAACGTATGACGTATAATGTATAAGGTATAACTTAAAACGTATAACGTATAACGTATATCGTATAACGTATAACGTATAACGTATAAAGTATAACGTATAACGTATAACGTATAACCTATAGCGTGTAACGTACTACATATAGCGTATAACGTATAACGTATAACGTATAACGTATAACGTATAACGTATAGCGTATAACGCATAACGTATACCTTATAACGTATAACGTATAACGTGTAACGTATAACGTGTAACGTATAACGTATAACGTATAACGTATAACGTATAACGTATAACGTATAACGTATAACGTATAACGTATAACGTATAGCGTATAACGTATAACGTATAACGTATATCGTATAACGTATAACGTATAACGTATAACGTATAACGTATAACGTATAACGTATAACGTATAACGTATATCGCATGACGTATAACGCATAACGTATAACGTATAACGTACAACGTATAACGTATAACGTATATCCTATAACGCATAACGTATAACGTATAACGTGTAACGTATAACGTGTAACGTATAACGTATAACGTATAACGTATAGCGTATAACCTATAACGTATAACGTATAGCGTATAACGTATAACGTATAACGTATAACGTATATCGTATAACGTATAACGTATAACGTATAACGTATAACGTATAACGTATAACGTATAACGTATATCGCCAGACGTATAACGCATAACGTATAACGTATAACGTATAACGTATAACGTATAACGTATATCCTATAACGCATAACGTATAGCGTATAAGGCATAACGTATACCTTATAACGTATAACGTATAACGTATAACGTAGAACGTAGAACGTAGAACGTATAACGTATAACGTATAACGTCTGACGTATAACGTATAACGTATAACGTATAACGTATAACGTATAACGTATAACGTATAACGTTTAACGTATAACGTATAATGTATGACGTATAACGTATAACGTATAACGTACAACGTACAACGTATAACGTATAACGTATAACGTATAACGTATAACGTATAACGTATAACGTATAACGTATAACGTATAACGCATAACGTACAACGTTTAACGTATACCGTATAACGAATAACGTATAACGTATATCGCATGACGTATAACGTATAACGTATAACGTATAACGTATAACGTATAACGTATAACGTATAGCGTATAACGTATAACGAATAACGTATAACGTACAACGTCTAACGTATAACGTATAACGTATAACGTATAACGTACAATGTATAACGTATAACGTATAACGTATAACGTAAACGTATAACGTATAACGTATGACGTATAACATGTAATGTATAACGTATAACGTATAATGAATAAAGTATAACGTATAACGTATTACGTATAACGTATAACGTATAACGTATATCGTATAACGTATAACGTATAATGTATAACATGTAACGTACAACGTATAACGTATACCGTATAACGTATGACGTATAACGTATAACGTATAACGTTTAACGTATTACGTATATCGTATAACGTATAACGTATAATGTATAACATGTAACGTACAACGTATAACGTATACCGTATAACGTATGACGTATAACGTATAACGTATAACGTTTAACGTATTACGTATAACGTATAACGTATAACGTATGACGTATAACATGTAATGTATAACGTATAACGTATAATGAATAAAGTATAACGTATAACGTATAACGTATAACGTATAACGTATAACGTATAACGTATAACGTATAACGTATAACGTATAACGTATAACGTATAACGTATAACGTATAACGTATAACGTATAACCTATGACGTATAACGTATAACGTATAACGTATAACTTCTAACGAATAACGTATAACGAATAACGTAAAACGTATGACGCATTACATGCTACGTATAAAGTATAACGTTCAACGTATAACCTATAACGTATAACGTATAACTTGTAACGAAGCACGTATAAAGAATAACGTATAACGTATATCGTGTAACGTACAACTTATAACGTATAACGTACAACGTATAACGTATAACGTATAACGTATAACGTATAACGTATAACGTATAACGTATAACGTATACCGTATAACGTATAACGTATAACGTATAACGTATAACGTATAACGTATAACGTATAACGTATAACGTATAACGTATAACGTATAACGTATAACGTATAACGTATAACGTATAACTTATAACGTATAACGTATATCGTATAACGTATAACGTATAACGTATAACGTATAACGTATAACGTATAACGTATAACGTATAACGTATAACGTATAACTTATAACGTATAACGTATATCGTATAACGTATAACGTATAACGTATAACGTATAACGTATAACGTATAACGTATAACGTATAACGTATAACGTATAACGTATGACGTATAATGTATAAGGTATAACTTAAAACGTATAACGTATAACGTATATCGTATAACGTATAACGTATAACGTATAAAGTATAACGTATAACGTATAACGTATAACCTATAGCGTGTAACGTACTACATATAGCGTATAACGTATAACGTATAACGTATAACGTATAACGTATAACGTATAGCGTATAACGCATAACGTATAACGTATAACGTATATCGTATAACGTATAACGTATAATGTATAACATGTAACGTACAACGTATAACGTATACCGTATAACGTATGACGTATAACGTATAACGCATAACGTTTAACGTATAACGTATAACGTATAACATGTAACGTATAGCGTATAACGTATAACGTATAATGTATAACGTATAACATGTAACGTATAGCGTATAACGTATAACGTATAACCTATGACGTATAACGTATATCTTGTAACGTATAACGTATAACGTATAACGTATAACCTATAACGTATAACGTATAACGTATAACGTATAACGTATAACGTATTACGTATAACGAAGAACGTATAAAGAATAACGTATAACGTATAACGTATAACGTATAACGTATAACGTATAACGTATAACGTATAACGTATAACGTATAACGTGTAACGTATAACGTATAACGTATAACGTATCACGTATAACCTATGACGTATAACGTATAACGTATAACGTATGACGTATAACGTATAACGTATAACGTATGACGTATAACGTATAACGTATAACGTATAACGTATAACGCATAACGTATAACGTATAACGTATAACGTATAACGTATAACGTATAACGTATATCGTATAACGTATAACGTATAACGTACAACGTATAACGTATAATGTATATCCTATAACGCATAACGTATATCCTATAACGCATAACGTATAGCGTATAACGCATAACGTATACCGTATTACGTATAACGTATAACGTATGACGTATAACGTATATAACGTATAACGTATAACGTATAACGTATAACGTATAACGTATAACGCATAACGTATAACGTATAACGTACAACGTATAAAGTATAACGTATATCCTATAACTCATAACGTATATCCTATAACGCATATCGTATAGCGTATAACGCATAACGTATACCGTATAACGTATATCGTATAACGTATAACGTATAACGTATAATGTATAACGTATAACGTATAACGTATGACGCATGACGTATAACGCATAACGTATAACGTATAACGTACAACGTATAACGTATAATGTATATCCTATAACGCATAACGTATATCCTATAACGCATAACGTATAGCGTATAACGCATAACGTATACCGTATTACGTATAACGTATAACGTATGACGTATAATGTATAAGGTATAACTTAAAACGTATAACGTATAACGTATATCGTATAACGTATAACGTATAACGTATAAAGTATAACGTATAACGTATAACGTATAACCTATAGCGTGTAACGTACTACATATAGCGTATAACGTATAACGTATAACGTATAACGTATAACGTATAACGTATAGCGTATAACGCATAACGTATACCTTATAACGTATAACGTATAACGTGTAACGTATAACGTGTAACGTATAACGTATAACGTATAACGTATAACGTATAACGAATAACGTATAACGTATAACGTATAACGTATAACGTATAGCGTATAACGTATAACGTATAACGTATATCGTATAACGTATAACGTATAACGTATAACGTATAACGTATAACGTATAACGTATAACGTATAACGTATATCGCATGACGTATAACGCATAACGTATAACGTATAACGTACAACGTATAACGTATAACGTATATCCTATAACGCATAACGTATAACGTATAACGTGTAACGTATAACGTGTAACGTATAACGTATAACGTATAACGTATAGCGTATAACCTATAACGTATAACGTATAGCGTATAACGTATAACGTATAACGTATAACGTATATCGTATAACGTATAACGTATAACGTATAACGTATAACGTATAACGTATATCGCCAGACGTATAACGCATAACGTATAACGTATAACGTATAACGTATAACGTATAACGTATATCCTATAACGCATAACGTATAGCGTATAAGGCATAACGTATACCTTATAACGTATAACGTATAACGTATAACGTATAACGTATAACGTATATCCTATAACGCATAACGTATAGCGTATAAGGCATAACGTATACCTTATAACGTATAACGTATAACGTATAACGTAGAACGTAGAACGTAGAACGTATAACGTATAACGTATAACGTCTGACGTATAACGTATAACGTATAACGTATAACGTATAACGTATAACGTATAACGTATAACGTATAACGTTTAACGTATAACGTATAACGTATAACGTATAACGTATAACGTATAACGTATAACGTATAACGTATAACGTATAACGTATAACGTATAACGTATATCCTACAACGCATAACGTATAACGTATAACGTATAACGTATAACGTATAACGTATAACGTATAACGTAGAACGTATAACGTATAACGTATAACGTATAACGTATAACGTATAACGTATAACGTACAACTTTTAACGTATAACGTATAACGTATAACGTATAACGTATAACGTATAACGTATATCCTATAACGCATAACGTATAACGTATAACGTATAACGTATAACGTATAACGTATAACGTATAACGTATAACGTATAACGTATAACGTATAACGTATAACGTATAACGTGTAACGTATAACGTATAACGTATAACGTATAACGTATGACGTATAACGTATAACGTATAGCGTATAACGTATAACGTATAACGTATATCGTATAACGTATAACGTATAACGTATAACGTATAACGTATAACGTATAACGTATAACGTATATCGCATGACGTATAACGCATAACGTATAACGTATAACGTACAACGTATAACGTATAACATATATCCTATAACGCATAACGTATATCGTATAACGTACAACGTATAACGTATAACGTATAACGTATAACGTATAACGTATAACGTATAACGTATAACGCATAACGTATAGCGTATAACGTATAACGTATAACGATTAACGTAAAACGTATGACGTATAACGTATAACGTATAACGTATAACGTATAACGTATAACGTATAATGTATAACGTATAACGTACAACGTCTAACGTATAACGTATAACGTATAACGTATAACGTATAACGTATAACGTATAACCTATAACGTATAGCGTACAACGTATAACGTATAACAATTAACGTAAAACGTATGACGTATAACGTATAACGTATAACGTATAACGTATAACGTATAACGTATAACGTATAACGTATAACGTATAACGTATAACGTATAACGTATAACGTATAACGTATAACGTATAACGTATACCGTATAACGAATATCGTATAACGTATATCGCATGACGTATAACGTATAACGTATAACGTATAACGTATAACGTATAACGTATAACGTATAACGTATAACGTATAACGTATAACGTATAACGTATAACGTATAACGTATAACGCATAACGTATATCCTATAACGCATAACGTATAGCGTATAACGCATAACTTATACCTTATAACGTATAACGTATAACGTGTAACGTATAACGTGTAACGTATAACGTGTAACGTATAACGTATAACGTATAACGTATAACGTATAACGTATAACGTATGACGTATAACGTATAACGTATAGCGTATAACGTATAACGTATAACGTATATCGTTTAACGTATAACGTATAACGTATAACGTATAACGTATAACGTATAACGTATAACGTATATCGCATGACGTATAACGCATAACGTATAACGTATAACGTACAACGTATAACGTATAACGTATATCCTATAACGCATAACGTATAACGTATAACGTACAACATATAACGTATAACGTATAACGTATAACGTATAACGTATAACGTATAACGTATAACGTATAACGCATAACGTATAGGGTATAACGTATAACGTATAACGATTAACGTAAAACGTATGACGTATTACATATTACGTATAACGTATAACGTATAACGTATAACGTAAAACGTATAACGTACAACGTATAATGTATAACGTATAACGTATAACGTATAACGTATAACGTATAACGCATAACGTATAACGTATAACGTATAACGTATAACGTATAACGTATAACGTACAACGTTTAACGTATACCGTATAACGAATAACGTATAACGTATATCGCATGACGTATAACGCATAACGTATAACGTATAACGTACAACGTATAACGTATAACGTATATCCTATAACGCATAACGTATAACGTATAACGTATAACGTATAACGTATAACGTATAACGTATAACGTACAACGTTTAACGTATAACGTATAACGTAGAACGGATAACGTATAACGTATAACGTGTAACGTATAACGTATAACGTATAACGTATAACGTATAACGTATAACGTATAACGTATAACGTATAACGTATAACGTATAACGTATTACGTATAACGTATAACGTATAACGTATATCGTATAACGTATAACGTATAATGTATAACATGTAACGTACAACGTATAACGTATACCGTATAACGTATGACGTATAACGTATAACGCATAACGTTTAACGTATAACGTATAACGTATAACGTATAACGTATAACGTATGACGTATAACATGTAATGTATAACGTATAACGTATAATGAATAAAGTATAACGTATAACGTATAACGTATAACGTATAATGTGTAGCGTGTAACGTATAACGTATAACGTATAACGTACAACGTATAACGTATAACGTATAACGTATAACGTATAACGTATAACGTATAACGTATAACGTATAACGTATAACGTATAACGTATAACGTATAACGTATAACGTATAACGTATAACGTATAACGTATAACGTATAACGTATAACGTATAACGTATAACGTATAACGTATAACGTATAACGTATAACGTATAACGTATAACGTATAACGTATAACGTATAACGTATAACGTATAACGTATAACGTATAACTTATAACGTATAACGTATATCGTATAACGTATAACGTATAACGTATAACGTATAACGTATAACGTATAACGTATAACGTATAACGTATAACGTATAACTTATAACGTATAACGTATATCGTATAACGTATAACGTATAACGTATAACGTATAACGTATAACGTATAACGTATAACGTATAACGTATAACGTATAACGTATAACGTATAACGTATAACGTATAACGTATAACGTATAACGTATAACGTATAACGTATAACGTATAACGTATAACGTATAACGTATAACGTACAACGTATAACGTATAACGTATAATGTATAACGTATAACATGTAACGTATAACGTATAACGTATAACGAATAACGTAAAAAGGAAACGCATAATGTATAACGTATAACGTATAACGTATAACGTATAACCTATGACGTATAGCGTATAACGTATAACGTATAACTTCTAACGAATAACGTATAACGAATAAAGTAAAACGTATGACGCATTACATGCTACGTATAAAGTATAACGTTCAACGTATAACCTATAACGTATAACGTATAACTTGTAACGAAGCACGTATAAAGAATAACGTATAACGTATATCGTGTAACGTACAACTTATAACGTATAACGTACAACGTATAACGTATAACGTATATCGTATAACGTATAACCTATGACGAATAACGTAAAACGTATAACGCATAATGTATAACGTATAACGTATAACGTATAATGTGTAGCGTGTAACGTATAACGTATAACGTATAACGTACAACGTATATCGTATAACGTATAACGTATAACGTATAACGTATAACGTATAACGTATAACGTATAACGTATAACGTATAACGTATAATGTATAACGTATAACATGTAACGTATAGCGTATAACGTATAACGTATAACGTATTACGTATAACGTATAACGTATAACGTATATCGTATAACGTATAACGTATAATGTATAACATGTAACGTACAACGTATAACGTATACCGTATAACGTATGACGTATAACGTATAACGCATAACGTTTAACGTATAACGTATAACGTATAACGTATAACGTATAACGTATGACGTATAACATGTAATGTATAACGTATAACGTATAATGAATAAAGTATAACGTATAACGTATAACGTATAACGTATAACGTATAACGTATAACGTATAACGTATAACGTATAACGTATAACGTATAACGTATAACGTATAACGTATAACGTATAACGTATAACGTATAACGTATAACGTATAACTTATAACGTATAACGTATATCGTATAACGTATAACGTATAACGGATAACGTAAAACGTATAACGCATAATGTATAACGTATAACGTATAACGTATAACGTATAACCTATGACGTATAACGTATAACGTATAACGTATAACTTCTAACGAAAAACGTATAACGAATAACGTAAAACGTATGACGCATTACATGCTACGTATAAAGTATAACGTTCAACGTATAACCTATGACGTATAACGTATAACTTGTAACGAAGCACGTATAAAGTATAACGTATAACGTATATCGTGTAACGTACAACTTATAACGTATAACGTACAACGTATAACGTATAACGTATAACGTATAACGTATAACGTATAACGTATAACGTATAACGTATAACCTATGACGTATAACGTATAACGTATAACGTATGACGTATAACGTATAACGTATAACGTATAACTTCTAACGAAAAACGTATAACGAATAACGTAAAACGTATGACGCATTACATGCTACGAATAAAGTATAACGTTCAACGTATAACCTATGACGTATAACGTATATGTTGTAACGTATAACGTATAACGTATAACGTATAACCTATAACGTATAACGTATAACGTATAACGTATAACGTATAACGTATTACGTATAACGAAGAACGTATAAAGAATAACGTATAACGTATAACGTATAACGTATAACGTATAACGTATAACGTATAACGTATAACGTATAACGTATAACGTGTAACGTATAACGTATAACGTATAACGTATCACGTATAACCTATGACGTATAACGTATAACGTATAACGTATGACGTATAACGTATAACGTATAACGTATGACGTATACCGTATAACGTATAACGTATAACGTATAACGCATAACGTATAACGTATAACGTATAACGTATAACGTATAACGTATAACGTATATCGTATAACGTATAACGTATAACGTACAACGTATAACGTATAATGTATATCCTATAACGCATAACGTATATCCTATAACGCATAACGTATAGCGTATAACGCATAACGTATACCGTATTACGTATAACGTATAACGTATGACGTATAACGTATATAACGTATAACGTATAACGTATAACGTATAACGTATAACGTATAACGCATAACGTATAACGTATAACGTACAACGTATAAAGTATAACGTATATCCTATAACTCATAACGTATATCCTATAACGCATATCGTATAGCGTATAACGCATAACGTATACCGTATAACGTATATCGTATAACGTATAACGTATAACGTATAATGTATAACGTATAACGTATAACGTATGACGCATGACGTATAACGCATAACGTATAACGTATAACGTACAACGTATAAAGTATAACGTATATCCTATAACTCATAACGTATATCCTATAACGCATATCGTATAGCGTATAACGCATAACGTATACCGTATAACGTATATCGTATAACGTATAACGTATAACGTATAACGTATAATGTATAACGTATAACGTATAACGTATGACGCATGACGTATAACGCATATCGTATAACGTATAACGTACAACGTATAACGTATAATGTATATCCTATAACGCATAACGTATATCCTATAACGCATAACGTATAGCGTATAACGCATAACGTATACCGTATTACGTATAACGTATAACGTATGACGTATAATGTATAAGGTATAACTTAAAACGTATAACGTATAACGTATATCGTATAACGTATAACGTATAACGTATAAAGTATAACGTATAACGTATAACGTATAACCTATAGCGTGTAACGTACTACATATAGCGTATAACGTATAACGTATAACGTATAACGTATAACGTATAACGTATAGCGTATAACGCATAACGTATACCTTATAACGTATAACGTATAACGTGTAACGTATAACGTGTAACGTATAACGTATAACGTATAACGTATAACGTATAACGTATAACGTATAACGTATAACGTATAACGTATAACGTATAGCGTATAACGTATAACGTATAACGTATATCGTATAACGTATAACGTATAACGTATAACGTATAACGTATAACGTATAACGTATAACGTATAACGTATATCGCATGACGTATAACGCATAACGTATAACGTATAACGTACAACGTATAACGTATAACGTATATCCTATAACGCATAACGTATAACGTATAACGTGTAACGTATAACGTGTAACGTATAACGTATAACGTATAACGTATAGCGTATAACCTATAACGTATAACGTATAGCGTATAACGTATAACGTATAACGTATAACGTATATCGTATAACGTATAACGTATAACGTATAACGTATAACGTATAACGTATATCGCCAGACGTATAACGCATAACGTATAACGTATAACGTATAACGTATAACGTATAACGTATATCCTATAACGCATAACGTATAGCGTATAAGGCATAACGTATACCTTATAACGTATAACGTATAACGTATAACGTAGAACGTAGAACGTAGAACGTATAACGTATAACGTATAACGTCTGACGTATAACGTATAACGTATAACGTATAACGTATAACGTATAACGTATAACGTATAACGTATAACGTTTAACGTATAACGTATAATGTATGACGTATAACGTATAACGTATAACGTACAACGTACAACGTATAACGTATAACGTATAACGTATAACGTATAACGTATAACGTATAACGTATAACGTATAACGTATAACGCATAACGTACAACGTTTAACGTATACCGTATAACGAATAACGTATAACGTATATCGCATGACGTATAACGTATAACGTATAACGTATAACGTATAACGTATAACGTATAACGTATAACGTATAACGTATAACGTATAGCGTATAACGTATAACGAATAACGTATAACGTACAACGTCTAACGTATAACGTATAACGTATAACGTATAACGTACAACGTATAACGTATAACGTATAACGTATAACGTATAACGTATAACGTATAACGTATAACGTATAACGTATAACGTATGACGTATAACGTATAACGTATAACGTATAACGTACAACGTGTAACGTATAACGTATAACGTATAACGTATAACGTATAACGTATAACGTATAACGTATAACGTACAACTTTTAACGTATAACGTATAACGTATAACGTATAACGTATAACGTATAACGTATAACGTACAACGTATAACGTATAACGTATATCCTATAACGCATAACGTATAACGTATAACGTATAACGTATAACGTATAACGTATAACGTATAACGTATAACGTATAACGTATAACGTATAACGTATAACGTATAACGTATAACGTATAACGTATAACGTATAACGTATGACGTATAACGTATAACGTATAACGTATAACGTACAACGTGTAACGTATAACGTATAACGTATAACGTATAACGTATAACGTACGTACAACTTTTAACGTATAACGTATAACGTATAATGTATAACGTATAACATGTAACGTATAGCGTATAACGTATAACGTATAACGTATTACGTATAACGTATAACGTATAACGTATATCGTATAACGTATAACGTATAATGTATAACATGTAACGTACAACGTATAACGTATACCGTATAACGTATGACGTATAACGTATAACGCATAACGTTTAACGTATAACGTATAACGTATAACGTATAACGTATAACGTATGACGTATAACATGTAATGTATAACGTATAACGTATAATGAATAAAGTATAACGTATAACGTATAACGTATAACGTATAACGTATAACGTATAACGTATAACGTATAACGTATAACGTATAACGTATAACGTATAACGTATAACGTATAACGTATAACATATAACTTATAACGTATAACGTATATCGTATAACGTATAACGTATAACGGATAACGTAAAACGTATAACGCATAATGTATAACGTATAACGTATAACGTATAACGTATAACCTATGACGTATAACGTATAACGTATAACGTATAACTTCTAACGAAAAACGTATAACGAATAACGTAAAACGTATGACGCATTACATGCTACGTATAAAGTATAACGTTCAACGTATAACCTATGACGTATAACGTATAACTTGTAACGAAGCACGTATAAAGAATAACGTATAACGTATATCGTGTAACGTACAACTTATAACGTATAACGTACAACGTATAACGTATAACGTATAACGTATAACGTATAACGTATAACGTATAACGTATAACGTATAACCTATGACGTATAACGTATAACGTATAACGTATGACGTATAACGTATAACGTATAACGTATAACTTCTAACGAAAAACGTATAACGAATAACGTAAAACGTATGACGCATTACATGCTACGAATAAAGTATAACGTTCAACGTATAACCTATGACGTATAACGTATATCTTGTAACGTATAACGTATAACGTATAACGTATAACCTATAACGTATAACGTATAACGTATAACGTATAACGTATAACGTATTACGTATAACGAAGAACGTATAAAGAATAACGTATAACGTATAACGTATAACGTATAACGTATAACGTATAACGTATAACGTATAACGTATAACGTATAACGTATAACGTGTAACGTATAACGTATAACGTATAACGTATCACGTATAACCTATGACGTATAACGTATAACGTATAACGTATGACGTATAACGTATAACGTATAACGTATGACGTATAACGTATAACGTATAACGTATAACGTATAACGCATAACGTATAACGTATAACGTATAACGTATAACGTATAACGTATAACGTATATCGTATAACGTATAACGTATAACGTACAACGTATAACGTATAATGTATATCCTATAACGCATAACGTATATCCTATAACGCATAACGTATAGCGTATAACGCATAACGTATACCGTATTACGTATAACGTATAACGTATGACGTATAACGTATATAACGTATAACGTATAACGTATAACGTATAACGTATAACGTATAACGCATAACGTATAACGTATAACGTACAACGTATAAAGTATAACGTATATCCTATAACTCATAACGTATATCCTATAACGCATATCGTATAGCGTATAACGCATAACGTATACCGTATAACGTATATCGTATAACGTATAACGTATAACGTATAATGTATAACGTATAACGTATAACGTATGACGCATGACGTATAACGCATAACGTATAACGTATAACGTACAACGTATAAAGTATAACGTATATCCTATAACTCATAACGTATATCCTATAACGCATATCGTATAGCGTATAACGCATAACGTATACCGTATAACGTATATCGTATAACGTATAACGTATAACGTATAATGTATAACGTATAACGTATAACGTATGACGCATGACGTATAACGCATAACGTATAACGTATAACGTACAACGTATAACGTATAATGTATATCCTATAACGCATAACGTATATCCTATAACGCATAACGTATAGCGTATAACGCATAACGTATACCGTATTACGTATAACGTATAACGTATGACGTATAATGTATAAGGTATAACTTAAAACGTATAACGTATAACGTATATCGTATAACGTATAACGTATAACGTATAAAGTATAACGTATAACGTATAACGTATAACCTATAGCGTGTAACGTACTACATATAGCGTATAACGTATAACGTATAACGTATAACGTATAACGTATAACGTATAGCGTATAACGCATAACGTATACCTTATAACGTATAACGTATAACGTGTAACGTATAACGTGTAACGTATAACGTATAACGTATAACGAATAACTTATAACGTATAACGTATAACGTATAACGTATAACGTATAACGTATAGCGTATAACGTATAACGTATAACGTATATCGTATAACGTATAACGTATAACGTATAACGTATAACGTATAACGTATAACGTATAACGTATAACGTATAACGTATATCGCATGACGTATAACGCATAACGTATAACGTATAACGTACAACGTATAACGTATAACGTATATCCTATAACGCATAACGTATAACGTATAACGTGTAACGTATAACGTGTAACGTATAACGTATAACGTATAACGTATAGCGTATAACCTATAACGTATAACGTATAGCGTATAACGTATAACGTATAACGTATAACGTATATCGTATAACGTATAACGTATAACGTATAACGTATAACGTATAACGTATAACGTATAACGTATATCGCCAGACGTATAACGCATAACGTATAACGTATAACGTATAACGTATAACGTATAACGTATAACGTATATCCTATAACGCATAACGTATAGCGTATAAGGCATAACGTATACCTTATAACGTATAACGTATAACGTATAACGTAGAACGTAGAACGTATAACGTATAACGTATAACGTATAACGTCTGACGTATAACGTATAACGTATAACGTATAACGTATAACATATAACGTATAACGTATAACGTTTAACGTATAACGTATAATGTATAACGTATAACGTATAACGTATAACGTACAACGTACAACGTATAACGTATAACGTATAACGTATAACGTATAACGTATAACGTATAACGTATAACGTATAACGTATAACGCATAACGTACAACGTTTAACGTATACCGTATAACGAATAACGTATAACGTATATCGCATGACGTATAACGTATAACGTATAACGTATAACGTATAACGTATGACGTATAGCGTATAACGTATAACGAATAACGTATAACGTACAACGTCTAACGTATAACGTATAACGTATAACGTATAACGTACAACGTATAACGTATAACGTATAACGTATAACGTATAACGTATAACGTATAACGTATAACGTATAACGTATAACGTATGACGTATAACGTATAACGTATAACGTATAACGTACAACGTGTAACGTATAACGTATAACGTATAACGTATAACGTATAACGTATAACGTATAACGTATAACGTATAACGTACAACTTTTAACGTATAACGTATAACGTATAACGTATAACGTATAACGTATAACGTATAACGTACAACGTATAACGTATAACGTATATCCTATAACGCATAACGTATAACGTATAACGTATAACGTATAACGTAAAACGTATAACGTATAACGTATAACGTATAACGTATAACGTATAACGTATAACGTATAACGTACAACGTCTAACGTATAACGTATAACGTATAACGTATAACGTATAACGTATAACGTATAGCGTATAACGTATAACGTATTACGATTAACGTAAAACGTATGACGTATAACGTATAACGTATAACGTATAACGTATAACGTATAACGTATACCTTATAACGTATAACGTATAACGTGTAACGTATAACGTGTAACGTATAACGTGTAACGTATAACGTATAACGTATAACGTATAACGTATAACGTATAACGTATGACGTATAACGTATAACGTATAGCGTATAACGTATAACGTATAACGTATATCGTTTAACGTATAACGTATAACGTATAACGTATAACGTATAACGTATAACGTATAACGTATATCGCATGACGTATAACGCATAACGTATAACGTATAACGTACAACGTATAACGTATAACGTATATCCTATAACGCATAACGTATAACGTATAACGTACAACGTATAACGTATAACGTATAACGTATAACGTATAACGTATAACGTATAACGTATAACGCATAACGTATAGCGTATAACGTATAACGTATAACGATTAACGTAAAACGTATGACGTATTACATATTACGTATAACGTATAACGTAAAACGTATAACGTACAACGTATAATGTATAACGTATAACGTATAACGTATAACGTATAACGTATAACGCATAACGTATAACGTATAACGTATAACGTATAACGTATAACATATAACGTACAACGTTTAACGTATAACGTATAACGTATAACGTATAACGTATAACGTACAACTTTTAACGTATAACGTATAACGTATAACGTATAACGTATAACGTATAACGTATAACGTACAACGTATAACGTATAACGTATATCCTATAACGCATAACGTATAACGTATAACGTATAACGTATAACGTATAACGTATAACGTATAACGTATAACGTATAACGTATAACGTATAACGTATAACGTATAACGTATAACGTACAACGTCTAACGTATAACGTATAACGTATAACGTATAACGTATAACGTATAACGTATAGCGTATAACGTATAACGTATTACGATTAACGTAAAACGTATGACGTATAACGTATAACGTATAACGTATAACGTATAACGTATAACGTATACCTTATAACGTATAACGTATAACGTGTAACGTATAACGTGTAACGTATAACGTGTAACGTATAACGTATAACGTATAACGTATAACGTATAACGTATAACGTATGACGTATAACGTATAACGTATAGCGTATAACGTATACCGTATAACGTATATCGTTTAACGTATAACGTATAACGTATAACGTATAACGTATAACGTATAACGTACAACGTATAACGTATAACGTATAACGTATAACGTATAACGTATAACGTATAACGTATAACGCATAACGTATAGCGTATAACGTATAACGTATAACGATTAACGTAAAACGTATGACGTATTACATATTACGTATAACGTATAACGTAAAACGTATAACGTACAACGTATAATGTATAACGTATAACGTATAACGTATAACGTATAACGTATAACGCATAACGTATAACGTATAACGTATAACGTATAACGTATAACATATAACGTACAACGTTTAACGTATACCGTATAACGAATAACGTATAACGTATATCGCATGACGTATAACATATAACGTATAACGTATAACGTACAACGTATAACGTATAACGTATATCCTATAACGCATAACGTATAACGTATAACGTATAACGTATAACGTATAACGTATAACGTATAACGTATAACGTACAACGTTTAACGTATAACGTATAACGTAGAAAAGGATAACGTATAACGTATAACAATTAACGTAAAACGTATGACGTATAACGTATAACGTATAACGTATAACGTATAACGTGTAACGTATAACGTATAACGTATAACGTATAACGTATAACGTATAACGTATAACGTATATCCTATAACGCATAACGTATAACGTATAACGTATAACGTATAACGTATAACGTATAACGTATAACGTATAACGTATAACGTATATCGTATAACGTATAACGTATAACGTACAACGTCTAACGTATAACGTATAACGTATAACGTATAACGTATAACGTATAACGTATAGCGTATAACGTATAACGTATTACGATTAACGTAAAACGTATGACGTATAACGTATAACGTATAACGTATAACGTATAACGTATAACGTATACCTTATAACGTATAACGTATAACGTGTAACGTATAACGTGTAACGTATAACGTGTAACGTATAACGTATAACGTATAACGTATAACGTATAACGTATAACGTATGACGTATAACGTATAACGTATAGCGTATAACGTATAACGTATAACGTATATCGTTTAACGTATAACGTATAACGTATAACGTATAACGTATAACGTATAACGTATAACGTATATCGCATGACGTATAACGCATAACGTATAACGTATAACGTACAACGTATAACGTATAACGTATATCCTATAACGCATAACGTATAACGTATAACGTACAACGTATAACGTATAACGTATAACGTATAACGTATAACGTATAACGTATAACGTATAACGCATAACGTATAGCGTATAACGTATAACGTATAACGATTAACGTAAAACGTATGACGTATTACATATTACGTATAACGTATAACGTAAAACGTATAACGTACAACGTATAATGTATAACGTATAACGTATAACGTATAACGTATAACGTATAACGCATAACGTATAACGTATAACGTATAACGTATAACGTATAACATATAACGTACAACGTTTAACGTATAACGTATAACGTATAACGTATAACGTATAACGTACAACTTTTAACGTATAACGTATAACGTATAACGTATAACGTATAACGTATAACGTATAACGTATAACGTACAACGTATAACGTATAACGTATATCCTATAACGCATAACGTATAACGTATAACGTATAACGTATAACGTATAACGTATAACGTATAACGTATAACGTATAACGTATAACGTATAACGTATAACGTATAACGTATAACGTACAACGTCTAACGTATAACGTATAACGTATAACGTATAACGTATAACGTATAACGTATAGCGTATAACGTATAACGTATTACGATTAACGTAAAACGTATGACGTATAACGTATAACGTATAACGTATAACGTATAACGTATAACGTATACCTTATAACGTATAACGTATAACGTGTAACGTATAACGTGTAACGTATAACGTGTAACGTATAACGTATAACGTATAACGTATAACGTATAACGTATAACGTATGACGTATAACGTATAACGTATAGCGTATAACGTATACCGTATAACGTATATCGTTTAACGTATAACGTATAACGTATAACGTATAACGTATAACGTATAACGTACAACGTATAACGTATAACGTATAACGTATAACGTATAACGTATAACGTATAACGTATAACGCATAACGTATAGCGTATAACGTATAACGTATAACGATTAACGTAAAACGTATGACGTATTACATATTACGTATAACGTATAACGTAAAACGTATAACGTACAACGTATAATGTATAACGTATAACGTATAACGTATAACGTATAACGTATAACGCATAACGTATAACGTATAACGTATAACGTATAACGTATAACATATAACGTACAACGTTTAACGTATACCGTATAACGAATAACGTATAACGTATATCGCATGACGTATAACATATAACGTATAACGTATAACGTACAACGTATAACGTATAACGTATATCCTATAACGCATAACGTATAACGTATAACGTATAACGTATAACGTATAACGTATAACGTATAACGTATAACGTACAACGTTTAACGTATAACGTATAACGTAGAAAAGGATAACGTATAACGTATAACAATTAACGTAAAACGTATGACGTATAACGTATAACGTATAACGTATAACGTATAACGTGTAACGTATAACGTATAACGTATAACGTATAACGTATAACGTATAACGTATAACGTATATCCTATAACGCATAACGTATAACGTATAACGTATAACGTATAACGTATAACGTATAACGTATAACGTATAACGTATAACGTATAACGTATAACGTACAACGTCTAACGTATAACGTATAACGTATAACGTATAACGTATAACGTATAACGTATAGCGTATAACGTATAACGTATAACGATTAACGTAAAACGTATGACGTATAACGTATAACGTATAACGTATAACGTATAACGTATAACGTATAACGTATAACGTATAACGTATAACGTATAACGTACAACGTATAACGTATAACGTATATCCTATAACGCATAACGTATAACGTATAACGTATAACGTATAACGTATAACGTATAACGTATAACGTATAACGTATAACGTATAACGTATAACGTATAACGTATAACGTATAACGTATAACGTATAACGTATTAGGGGGACCGGAAAGTAATGTCGTTTCCTTACATTAAATTCAAACACATAAATTTTTAACGAGTTTTTATTTTTAATCAATGATATAATCACCCTCATTATCAACAACCTTTTGCCATCTAGTGTGCAAATTTTCAATGCCGGATCGATAAAAATCAATTGGTTTTTGAGCAAAATATACAGAGATGGCATTTTGTATATCATCCAAATTTGCAAATCTTTTGCCACTTAGAAAGTGTTGAAGCGATCGGATTAAATGGAAATCCGATGGTGCAACATCGGGCGAGTATGGTGGGTGAGGCAGTACCTCCCACCCCAATTCATTAATTTTTGCCAAGGTTCGTCTTGCGCAGTGCGGTCTTGCATTATCGTCTTGCAGAATAACGCCTTTTCTGTTGACAATCGCTGGCCACTTTTCAATTAAAGATTTATTTACACGATCTAATTGTTCACAGTAAAGGTCTGCATTCACAGTCTGTCCAGGTTTCAGCACTTCAAAATGAACAACGCCGCGAATACTCCACCAAACACACAAAAGGGCCTTTTTGGGGTGTAAACCTGGCTTAGCAGTACTTTGTGGCGATTCATTTGGAGAGAGCCACTGCCTTTTGCGTTTTGGATTATCATAAAGAACCCACTTTTCATCTCCGGTGATCAAGCGATCAAAAAACGCTTCTGTATTGTGCCGTTGAAGCAATAAGTTGCATGTGGTGGATCGGTTAGCCTTGTTCTCTTCGGACAGATTATGCGGGACCCAAACACCTGCTCTGCTTACTTTCCCAATCTGCTGCAAATGTTCTTGGATGGTCGACCAAGGTTGGTTAAGACTGTTTGACAATTCCTCGATTGTCTGACACGGATTTGCTTCCACTTCCGCACTTAACACGTCATTGTCTAACGTTGTTGGTCTTCCTGATCGATACGAGTCGAAAAGATCAAAATTACCGGATTTGAACTTGGAAAACCACCTTTGGCATTTACGAACGTCTAATGCATTTGGATAAACATCGCAAATGTTTTTGGTAGCAACTGTTGCGTTACTACCCTTGCGAAACTCAAAAAGCAAGCAATGCCGGATATGTACCTCTTCTGGTATTTGGCTGGCCATTTCACCCAAAATTGTAAAGAAAAATTTTAAATTTAATTATTTACAACTAAACAAGTCACTATAACCTCAGAATGTCTTTGCTACGACTTTAATGTACACAATGAGCTGACAAATGACAATCAAATAGTGACATGCGCAGAAACGACATTACTTTCCGGTCCACCTAATATAACGTATAACGTACAACGTATAACGTATAACGTATATCCTATAACGCATAACGTATAACGTATAACGTATAACGTATAACGTATAACGTATAACGTATAACGTATAACGTATAACGTATAACGTATAACGTATAACGTACAACGTCTAACGTATAACGTATAACGTATAACGTATAACGTATAACGTATAACGTATAGCGTATAACGTATAACGTATAACGATTAACGTAAAACGTATGACGTATAACGTATAACGTATAACGTATAACGTATAACGTATAACGTATAACGTATAACGTATAACGTATAACGTATAACGTACAACGTCTAACGTATAACGTATAACGTATAACGTATAACGTATAACCTATAACGTATAGTGTATAACGTATAACGTATAACAATTAACGTAAAACGTATGACGTATAACGTATAACGTATAACGTATAACGTATAACGTATAACGTATAACGTATAACGTATAACGTATAACGTATAACGTATAACGTATAACGTATAACGTATAACGTATAACGTATAACGTATAACGTATACCGTATAACGAATAACGTATAACGTATATCGCATGACGTATAACGTATAACGTATAACGTATAACGTATAACGTATAACGTATAACGTATAACGTATAACGTATAACGTATAAGGTATAACGTATAACGTATAACTTATAACGTATAACGTATAACGTATAACGTATAACGTATAACGTATAACGTGTAGCGTATAACGTATAACGTACAACGATTAACGTAAAACGTATGACGTATTACATATTACGTATAACGTATAACGTACAACGTATAACGTATAACGTACAACGTATAACGTATAACGTATATCCTATAACGCATAACGTATAACGTATAACGTATAACGTATAACGTATAACGTATAACGTATAACGTATAACGTATAACGTATAACGTATAACGTATAACGTATGTCGTATAACGTATAACGTATAACGTATAACGTATAACGTACAACGTTTAACGTATAACGTATAACGTATAACGTATAACGTATAACGTATAACGTATAACGTACAACGTATAACGTATAACGTATATCCTATAACGCATAACGTATAACGTATAACGTTTAACGTATAACGTATAACGTAGAACGTATAACGTATAACGTATAACGTATAACGTATGACGAATAACGAATAACGTACAACGTTTAACGTATAACGCATAACGTAGAACGTATAACGTACAACGTATAACGTGTAACGTACAACGTATAACGTATAACGTATATCCTATAACGCATAGCGTATAACGTATAACGTATAACGTATTACGTATAACGTATAACGTATAACGTATAACGTATAACGTATAACGTATGTCGTATAACGTATAACGTATAACGTATAACGTATAACGTATAACGTATAACGTATAATGTATAACGTATAACGTATAACGTATAACGTATAACGTATAACGTATAACGTATAACGTACAACGTCTAACGTATAACGTATAACGTATAACGTATAACGTATAACGTATAACGTATAGCGTATAACGTATAACGTATAACGATTAACGTAAAACGTATGACGTATAACGTATAACGTATAACGTATAACGTATAACGTATAACGTATAACGTATAACGTATAACGTATAACGTACAACGTCTAACGTATAACGTATAACGTATAACGTATAACGTATAACCTATAACGTATAGTGTATAACGTATAACGTATAACAATTAACGTAAAACGTATGACGTATAACGTATAACGTATAACGTATAACGTATAACGTATAACGTATAACGTATAACGTATAACGTATAACGTATAACGTATAACGTATAACGTATAACGTATAACGTATAACGTATACCGTATAACGAATAACGTATAACGTATATCGCATGACGTATAACGTATAACGTATAACGTATAACGTATAACGTATAACGTATAACGTATAACGTATAACGTATAACGTATAAGGTATAACGTATAACGTATAACTTATAACGTATAACGTATAACGTATAACGTATAACGTATAACGTATAACGTGTAGCGTATAACGTATAACGTACAACGATTAACGTAAAACGTATGACGTATTACATATTACGTATAACGTATAACGTACAACGTATAACGTATAACGTACAACGTATAACGTATAACGTATATCCTATAACGCATAACGTATAACGTATAACGTATAACGTATAACGTATAACGTATAACGTATAACGTATAACGTATAACGTATAACGTATAACGTATGTCGTATAACGTATAACGTATAACGTATAACGTATAACGTACAACGTTTAACGTATAACGTATAACGTATAACGTATAACGTATAACGTATAACGTATAACGTACAACGTATAACGTATAACGTATATCCTATAACGCATAACGTATAACGTATAACGTTTAACGTATAACGTATAACGTAGAACGTATAACGTATAACGTATAACGTATAACGTATGACGAATAACGAATAACGTACAACGTTTAACGTATAACGCATAACGTAGAACGTATAACGTACAACGTATAACGTGTAACGTACAACGTATAACGTATAACGTATATCCTATAACGCATAGCGTATAACGTATAACGTATAACGTATTACGTATAACGTATAACGTATAACGTATAACGTATAACGTATAACGTATGTCGTATAACGTATAACGTATAACGTATAACGTATAACGTATAACGTATAACGTATAATGTATAACGTATAACGTATAACGTATAACGTATAACGTATAACGTATAACGTATAACGTATAACGTATAACGTATATCGTATAATGTATAACGTATAACGTATAACGTATAACGTATAACGTATAACGTATAACGTATAGCGTCTAACGTATAACGTATAACGTATAACGTATAACGTATAACGTATAACTTATAACGTATATCGTATAACGTATAATGTATAACGTATAACGTATAGCGTATAACGTATAACGTACAACGATTAACGTAAAACGTATGACGTATAACATATTACGTATAACGTATAACGTACAACGTATAACGTATAACGTACAACGTATAACGTATGACGTATATCCTATAACGCATAACGTATAACGTATAACGTATAACGTATAACGTATGACGTATTACATATTACGTATAACGTATAACGTATAACGTATAACGTATAACGTATAACGTATAACGTATAAAGTATAACGTATAACGCATAACGTATAACGTATAACGTATAACGTATAAGGTATAACGTATAACGTATAACTTGTAACGTACAACGTATAACGTATAGCGTACAACGTATAACGTATAGCGTATAACGTATAACGTACAACGATTAACGTAAAACGTATGACGTATTACATATTACGTATAACGTATAACGTATAACGTACAACGTATAACGTATAACGTACAACCTATAACGTATAACGTATATCCTATAACGCATAACGTATAACGTAGAACGTATAACGTATAACGTACAACGTATAACGTATAACGTATAACGTATAACGTATAACGTATAACGTATAACGTATAACGCATAACGTATAGCGTATAACGTATAACGTATAACGATTAACGTAAAACGTATGACGTATTACATATTACGTATAACGTATAACGTAAAACGTATAACGTACAACGTATAACGTATAACGAATAACGTATAACGTATAACGTATAAGGTATGACCTATAGCGTATAACGTATAACGTATAACGTATAACGTATAACGTATAACGTATAACGTATAACTTATAACGTATAACGTATAACGTATAACGTATAACGTATAACGTATAACGTATAACGTATAACGTATAACGTATAACGTATAACGTATAACGTATAACGTATAACGTATAACGTATACCGTATAACGAATAACGTATAACGTATATCGCATGACGTATAACGTATAACGTATAACGTATAACGTATAACGTATAACGTATAACGTATAACGTATAACGTATAACGTATAAGGTATAACGTATAACGTATAACTTATAACGTATAACGTATAACGTATAACGTATAACGTATAACGTGTAGCGTATAACGTATAACGTACAACGATTAACGTAAAACGTATGACGTATTACATATTACGTATAACGTATAACGTACAACGTATAACGTATAACGTACAACGTATAACGTATAACGTATATCCTATAACGCATAACGTATAACGTATAACGTATAACGTATAACGTATAACGTATAACGTATAACGTATAACGTATAACGTATAACGTATAACGTATAACGTATGTCGTATAACGTATAACGTATAACGTATAACGTATAACGTACAACGTTTAACGTATAACGTATAACGTATAACGTATAACGTATAACGTATAACGTATAACGTATAACGTATAACGTATAACGTATAACGTATAACGTATATCGCATGACGTATAACGCATAACGTATAACGTATAACGTATAACGTATAACGTATAACGTATAACGTATAACGTATAACGTATAACGAATAACGTATAACGTATAACGTATAAGGTATGACCTATAGCGTATAACGTATAACGTATAACGTATAACGTATAACGTATAACGTATAACGTATAACTTATAACGTATAACGTATAACGTATAACGTATAACGTATAACGTATAACGTATAACGTATAACGTATAACGTATAACGTATAACGTATAACGTATAACGTATAACGTATAACGTATAACGTATAACGTATAACGTATAACGTATAACGTATAACGTATAACGTATAACGTATACCGTATAACGTATAACGTATAACGTATAACGTATAACGTATAACGTATAACGTATAACGTATAACGTATAACGTATAACGTATAGCGTATAACGTATAACGTATAACGTATAACGTATAACGTATAACGTATAACGTATAACGTATAACGTATAACGTATAACGTATAACGTATAACGTGTAACGTATAACGTATAACGTATAACGTATAACGTATAACGCATAACGTATAACGTATAACGTATAACGTATAACGTATAACGTATAACGTATAACGTATAACGTATATCGCATGACGTATAACGAAGAACGTATAACGTATAACGTATAACGTATAACGTATGACGTATAACGTATAATGTACAACGTTTAACGTATAACGTATAACGTATAACGTACAACGTATAACGTACAACGTATAACGTATAACGTATAACGTATAAGGTATGACCTATAACGTATAACCTATAACCTATAACGTATAACGTACAACGTATAACGTATAACGTATAACTTATAACGTATAACGTATAACGTATAACGTATAACGTATAACGTATAACGTATAACGTATAACGTATAACGTATAACGTATAACGTATAACGTATAACGTATAACGTATAACGTATAACGTATAACGTATAACGTATAACGTATAACGTATAACGTATAGCGTATAACGTATAGCGTATAACGTATAACGTATAACGTATAACGCATAACGTATAACGTATAACGTATAACGTATAACGGATAACGTGTAACGTATAACGTACAACGTTTAACGTATAACGTATAACGTATAACGTGTAACGTATTACGTATAACGTATAACGTATAACGTATAACGTATAACGTATAACGTATAACGTATAACGTATAACGTATAACGTCTAACGTACAACGTATAACGTATAACGTATATCCTATAACGCATAACGTATAACGTATAACGTATAACGTATAACGTATAACGTATAACGTATAACGTATAACGAATAACGTATAACGCATAACGTATAACGCATAACGTATAACGTATAACGTATAACGTATAACGTATAACGTATAACGTATAACGTATAACGTATAGCGTATAACGTATAACGTATAACGTATAGCGTATAACGTATAACGTATAACGTATAACGTATAACGTATAACGTATAACGTATAACGTATAACGTATAACGTATAACGTATAACGTATAACGTATAACGTATAACGTATAACGTATAACGTATAACGTATAACGTATAACGTATAACGTACAACGTCTAACGTATAACGTATAACGTATAACGTATAACGTATAACCTATAACGTATAGTGTATAACGTATAACGTATAACAATTAACGTAAAACGTATGACGTATAACGTATAACGTATAACGTATAACGTATAACGTATAACGTATAACGTATAACGTATAACGTATAACGTATAACGTATAACGTATAACGTATAACGTATAACGTATAACGTATAACGTATAACGTATACCGTATAACGAATAACGTATAACGTATATCGCATGACGTATAACGTATAACGTATAACGTATAACGTATAACGTATAACGTATAACGTATAACGTATAACGTATAACGTATAAGGTATAACGTATAACGTATAACTTATAACGTATAACGTATAACGTATAACGTATAACGTATAACGTATAACGTGTAGCGTATAACGTATAACGTACAACGATTAACGTAAAACGTATGACGTATTACATATTACGTATAACGTATAACGTACAACGTATAACGTATAACGTACAACGTATAACGTATAACGTATATCCTATAACGCATAACGTATAACGTATAACGTATAACGTATAACGTATAACGTATAACGTATAACGTATAACGTATAACGTATAACGTATAACGTATAACGTATGTCGTATAACGTATAACGTATAACGTATAACGTATAACGTACAACGTTTAACGTATAACGTATAACGTATAACGTATAACGTATAACGTATAACGTATAACGTACAACGTATAACGTATAACGTATATCCTATAACGCATAACGTATAACGTATAACGTTTAACGTATAACGTATAACGTAGAACGTATAACGTATAACGTATAACGTATAACGTATGACGAATAACGAATAACGTACAACGTTTAACGTATAACGCATAACGTAGAACGTATAACGTACAACGTATAACGTGTAACGTACAACGTATAACGTATAACGTATATCCTATAACGCATAGCGTATAACGTATAACGTATAACGTATTACGTATAACGTATAACGTATAACGTATAACGTATAACGTATAACGTATGTCGTATAACGTATAACGTATAACGTATAACGTATAACGTATAACGTATAACGTATAATGTATAACGTATAACGTATAACGTATAACGTATAACGTATAACGTATAACGTATAACGTACAACGTCTAACGTATAACGTATAACGTATAACGTATAACGTATAACGTATAACGTATAGCGTATAACGTATAACGTATAACGATTAACGTAAAACGTATGACGTATAACGTATAACGTATAACGTATAACGTATAACGTATAACGTATAACGTATAACGTATAACGTATAACGTACAACGTCTAACGTATAACGTATAACGTATAACGTATAACGTATAACCTATAACGTATAGTGTATAACGTATAACGTATAACAATTAACGTAAAACGTATGACGTATAACGTATAACGTATAACGTATAACGTATAACGTATAACGTATAACGTATAACGTATAACGTATAACGTATAACGTATAACGTATAACGTATAACGTATAACGTATAACGTATACCGTATAACGAATAACGTATAACGTATATCGCATGACGTATAACGTATAACGTATAACGTATAACGTATAACGTATAACGTATAACGTATAACGTATAACGTATAACGTATAAGGTATAACGTATAACGTATAACTTATAACGTATAACGTATAACGTATAACGTATAACGTATAACGTATAACGTGTAGCGTATAACGTATAACGTACAACGATTAACGTAAAACGTATGACGTATTACATATTACGTATAACGTATAACGTACAACGTATAACGTATAACGTACAACGTATAACGTATAACGTATATCCTATAACGCATAACGTATAACGTATAACGTATAACGTATAACGTATAACGTATAACGTATAACGTATAACGTATAACGTATAACGTATAACGTATGTCGTATAACGTATAACGTATAACGTATAACGTATAACGTACAACGTTTAACGTATAACGTATAACGTATAACGTATAACGTGTAACGTATAACGTATAACGTACAACGTATAACGTATAACGTATATCCTATAACGCATAACGTATAACGTATAACGTTTAACGTATAACGTATAACGTAGAACGTATAACGTATAACGTATAACGTATAACGTATGACGAATAACGAATAACGTACAACGTTTAACGTATAACGCATAACGTAGAACGTATAACGTACAACGTATAACGTGTAACGTACAACGTATAACGTATAACGTATATCCTATAACGCATAGCGTATAACGTATAACGTATAACGTATTACGTATAACGTATAACGTATAACGTATAACGTATAACGTATAACGTATGTCGTATAACGTATAACGTATAACGTATAACGTATAACGTATAACGTATAACGTATAATGTATAACGTATAACGTATAACGTATAACGTATAACGTATAACGTATAACGTATAACGTATAACGTATAACGTATATCGTATAATGTATAACGTATAACGTATAACGTATAACGTATAACGTATAACGTATAACGTATAGCGTCTAACGTATAACGTATAACGTATAACGTATAACGTATAACGTATAACTTATAACGTATATCGTATAACGTATAATGTATAACGTATAACGTATAGCGTATAACGTATAACGTACAACGATTAACGTAAAACGTATGACGTATAACATATTACGTATAACGTATAACGTACAACGTATAACGTATAACGTACAACGTATTACGTATGACGTATATCCTATAACGCATAACGTATAACGTATAACGTATAACGTATAACGTATGACGTATTACATATTACGTATAACGTATAACGTATAACGTATAACGTATAACGTATAACGTATAACGTATAAAGTATAACGTATAACGCATAACGTATAACGTATAACGTATAACGTATAAGGTATAACGTATAACGTATAACTTGTAACGTACAACGTATAACGTATAGCGTACAACGTATAACGTATAGCGTATAACGTATAACGTACAACGATTAACGTAAAACGTATGACGTATTACATATTACGTATAACGTATAACGTATAACGTACAACGTATAACGTATAACGTACAACCTATAACGTATAACGTATATCCTATAACGCATAACGTATAACGTAGAACGTATAACGTATAACGTACAACGTATAACGTATAACGTATAACGTATAACGTATAACGTATAACGTATAACGTATAACGCATAACGTATAGCGTATAACGTATAACGTATAACGATTAACGTAAAACGTATGACGTATTACATATTACGTATAACGTATAACGTAAAACGTATAACGTACAACGTATAATGTATAACGTATAACGTATAACGTATAACGTATAACGTATAACGTATAACGTATAACGTATAACGTATAACGTATAACGTATAACGTATAACGTATAACGTATAACGTATAACGTATAACGTATACCGTATAACGAATAACGTATAACGTATATCGCATGACGTATAACGTATAACGTATAACGTATAACGTATAACGTATAACGTATAACGTATAACGTATAACGTATAACGTATAAGGTATAACGTATAACGTATAACTTATAACGTATAACGTATAACGTATAACGTATAACGTATAACGTGTAGCGTATAACGTATAACGTACAACGATTAACGTAAAACGTATGACGTATTACATATTACGTATAACGTATAACGTACAACGTATAACGTATAACGTACAACGTATAACGTATAACGTATATCCTATAACGCATAACGTATAACGTATAACGTATAACGTATAACGTATAACGTATAACGTATAACGTATAACGTATAACGTATAACGTATAACGTATAACGTATGTCGTATAACGTATAACGTATAACGTATAACGTATAACGTACAACGTTTAACGTATAACGTATAACGTATAACGTATAACGTATAACGTATAACGTATAACGTATAACGTATAACGTATAACGTATAACGTATAACGTATATCGCATGACGTATAACGCATAACGTATAACGTATAACGTATAACGTATAACGTATAACGTATAACGTATAACGTATAACGTATAACGAATAACGTATAACGTATAACGTATAAGGTATGACCTATAGCGTATAACGTATAACGTATAACGTATAACGTATAACGTATAACGTATAACGTATAACTTATAACGTATAACGTATAACGTATAACGTATAACGTATAACGTATAACGTATAACGTATAACGTATAACGTATAACGTATAACGTATAACGTATAACGTATAACGTATAACGTATAACGTATAACGTATAACGTATAACGTATAACGTATAACGTATAACGTATAACGTATACCGTATAACGTATAACGTATAACGTATAACGTATAACGTATAACGTATAACGTATAACGTATAACGTATAACGTATAACGTATAGCGTATAACGTATAACGTATAACGTATAACGTATAACGTATAACGTATAACGTATAACGTATAACGTATAACGTATAACGTATAACGTATAACGTGTAACGTATAACGTATAACGTATAACGTATAACGTATAACGCATAACGTATAACGTATAACGTATAACGTATAACGTATAACGTATAACGTATAACGTATAACGTATATCGCATGACGTATAACGAAGAACGTATAACGTATAACGTATAACGTATAACGTATGACGTATAACGTATAATGTACAACGTTTAACGTATAACGTATAACGTATAACGTACAACGTATAACGTACAACGTATAACGTATAACGTATAACGTATAAGGTATGACCTATAACGTATAACCTATAACCTATAACGTATAACGTACAACGTATAACGTATAACGTATAACTTATAACGTATAACGTATAACGTATAACGTATAACGTATAACGTATAACGTATAACGTATAACGTATAACGTATAACGTATAACGTATAACGTATAACGTATAACGTATAACGTATAACGTATAACGTATAACGTATAACGTATAACGTATAACGTATAGCGTATAACGTATAGCGTATAACGTATAACGTATAACGTATAACGCATAACGTATAACGTATAACGTATAACGTATAACGGATAACGTGTAACGTATAACGTACAACGTTTAACGTATAACGTATAACGTATAACGTGTAACGTATTACGTATAACGTATAACGTATAACGTATAACGTATAACGTATAACGTATAACGTATAACGTATAACGTATAACGTCTAACGTACAACGTATAACGTATAACGTATATCCTATAACGCATAACGTATAACGTATAACGTATAACGTATAACGTATAACGTATAACGTATAACGTATAACGAATAACGTATAACGCATAACGTATAACGCATAACGTATAACGTATAACGTATAACGTATAACGTATAACGTATAACGTATAACGTATAACGTATAGCGTATAACGTATAACGTATAACGTATAGCGTATAACGTATAACGTATAACGTATAACGTATAACGTATAACGTATAACGTATAACGTATAACGTATAACGTATAACGTATAACGTAAGACGTATAACGCATGACGTATAACGCATAACGTATAACGTATAACGTACAACGTATATCCTATAACGCATAACGTATATCCTATAACGCATAACGTATAGCGTATAACGCATAACGTATACCGTATATCGTATAACGTATAACGTGTAACGTATAACGTATAACGTATAACGTATAACGTATAACGTATAACGTATAACGTATAACGTGTATCGTATAACGTATAACGTATAACGTATAACGTATAACGTATAACGTATAACGTATAACGTATAACGTATAACGTATAACGTATAACGTATAACGTATAACGTATAACGTATAACGTATAACGTATAACGTATAACGTATAACGTATAACGTATAACGTATAACGTATAACGTATAACGTATAACGTATAACGTATAACGTATAACGTATAACGTATAACGTATAACGTATAACGTATAACGTATAACGTATAACGTATAACGTATAACGTATAACGTATAACGTATAACGTATAACGTATAACGTATAACGTATAGCGTATAACGTATAACGTATAACGATTAACGTAAAACGTATGACGTATTACATATTACGTATAACGTACACGTATAACGTATAACGTATAACGTATAACGTATAACGTATAACGTATAACGTATAACGCATAACGTATAACGTATAACGTATAGCGTATAACGTATAACGTATAACGTATAACGTACAACGTTTAACGTATAACGTATAACGTAGAACGTATAACGTATAACGTATAACGTATAACGTATAACGTATGACGAATAACGTATAACGTACAACGTTTAACGTATAACGTATAACGTAGAACGTAGAACGTACAACGTATAACGTATAACGTACAACGTATAACGTATAACGTATATCCTATAACGCATAAAGTATAACGTATAACGTATTACGTATAACGTATAACGTATAACGTATAACGTATAACGTATAACGTATAACGTATAACGTATAACGAATAACGTATAACGTATAACGTATAACGTATGTCGTATAACGTATAACGTATAACGTATAACGTATAACGTATAACGTATAACGTATAATGTATAACGTATAACGTATAACGTATAACGTATAACGTATAACGTATAACGTATAACGTATAACGTATAACGTATATCCTATAACGCATAACGTATATCCTATAACGCATAACGTATAGCGTATAACGCATAACGTATACCGTATATCGTATAACGTATAACGTGTAACGTATAACGTATAACGTATAACGTATAACGTATAACGTATAACGTATAACGTGTAACGTATAACGTATAACGTATAACGTACAACGTATAAAGCATAACGTATAACGTATAACGTATAACGTATAACGTATAACGTATAACGTATAACGTATAACGTATAACGTATAACGTATAACGTATAACGTATAACGTATAACGTATAACGTATAACGCATAACGTATAACGTATAACGTATAACGTATAACGTATAACGGATAACGTATAACGTATAACGTACAACGTTTAACGTATAACGTATAACGTAGAACGTATAACCTATAACGTATAACGTATAACGTATGACGTATAACGTATAATGTACAACGTTTAACGTATAACGTATAACGTAAAACGTATAACGTATAACGTATAACGTATAACGTATAACGTATAACGTATAACGTATAACGTATAACGTATAACGTATAACGTATAACGTATAACGTATATCGCATGACGTATAACGCATAACGTATAACGTATAACGTATAACGTATAACGTATAACGTATAACGTATAACGTATAACGAAAAACGTATAACGTATAACGTATAAAGTATGACCTATAACGTATAACGTATAACGTATAACGTGTAACGTATAACGTATAACGTATAACGTATAACGTATAACGTATAACGTGTAACGTATAACGTATAACGTATAACGTACAACGTATAAAGCATAACGTATAACGTATAACGTATAACGTATAACGTATAACGTATAACGTATAACGTATAACGTATAACGTATAACGTATAACGTATAACGTATAACGTATAACGTATAACGCATAACGTATAACGTATAACGTATAACGTATAACGTATAACGGATAACGTATAACGTATAACGTACAACGTTTAACGTATAACGTATAACGTAGAACGTATAACCTATAACGTATAACGTATAACGTATGACGTATAACGTATAATGTACAACGTTTAACGTATAACGTATAACGTAAAACGTATAACGTATAACGTATAACGTATAACGTATAACGTATAACGTATAACGTATAACGTATAACGTATAACGTATAAGGTATAACGTATATCGCATGACGTATAACGCATAACGTATAACGTATAACGTATAACGTATAACGTATAACGTATAACGTATAACGTATAACGAAAAACGTATAACGTATAACGTATAAAGTATGACCTATAACGTATAACGTATAACGTATAACGTATAACGTATAACGTATAACGTATAACTTATAACGTATAACGTATAACGTATAACGTATAACGTATAACGTATAACGTATAACGTATAACGTATAACGTATAACGTATAACGTATAACGTATAACGTATAACGTACAACGTATAACGTATAACGTATATCCTATAACGCATAACGTATAACGTATAACGTATAACGTATAACGTATAACGTATAACGTATAACGTATAACGTATAACGCATAACGTATAACGCATAACGTATAACGTATAACGTATAACGTATAACGTATAACGTATAACGTATAACGTATAACGTATAACGTATAGCGTATAACGTATAACGTATAACGTATAACGTATAACGTATAACGTATAACGTATAACGTATAACGTAAGACGTATAACGCATGACGTATAACGCATAACGTATAACGTATAACGTACAACGTATATCCTATAACGCATAACGTATATCCTATAACGCATAACGTATAGCGTATAACGCATAACGTATACCGTATATCGTATAACGTATAACGTATAACGTGTAACGTATAACGTATAACGTATAACGTATAACGTATAACGTATAACGTATAATGTATAACGTGTATCGTATAACGCATAACGTATGACGTACAACGTATAAAGCATAACGTATAACGTATAACGCATAACGTATAACGTATAACGTATAACGTATAACGTATAACGTATAACGTATAACGTATAACGTATAACGTATAACGTATAACGTATAACGTATAACGTATAACGTATAACGTATAACGTATAACGTATAACGTATAACGTATAACGTATAACGTATAGCGTATAACGTATAACGTATAACGTATAACGTATAACGTATAACGTATAACGTATAACGTATAACGTATAACGTATATCGTATAACGTATAACGTGTAACGTATAACGTATAACGTATAACGTATAACGTATAACGCATAACGTATAACGTATAACGTATAACGTATAACGTATAACGTATAACGTATATCGCATGACGTATAACGAAGAACGTATAACGTATAACGTATAACGTATAACGTATGACGTATAACGTATAATGTACAACGTTTAACGTATAACGTATAACGTATAACGTACAACGTATAACGTATAACGTATAACGTATAACGTATAACGTATAACGTATCACGTATAACGTATGACGTATAACGTATAACGAATAACGTATAACGTATAACGTATAACGTATAACGTATAACGTATAACGTATAACGTATAACGTATAACGTACAACGATTAACGTACAACGATTAACGTATAACGTATAACGTATAACGTATAACGTATAACGTATAACGTATAACGTACAACGTATAACGTATAACGTATATCCTATAACGCATAACGTATAACGTATAACGTATAACGTATAACGTATAACGTATAACGTATAACGTATAACGTATAACGCATAACGTATAACGCATAACGTATAACGTATAACGTATAACGTATAACGTATAACGTATAACGTATAACGTATAACGTATAACGTATAACGTATAGCGTATAACGTATAACGTATAACGATTAACGTAAAACGTATGACGTATTACATATTACGTATAACGTATAACGTATAACGTATAACGTATAACGTATAACGTATAACGTATAACGTATAACGTATAACGTATAACGCATAACGTATAACGTATAACGTATAACGTATAACGTATATCGTATAACGTATAACGTATAACGTATAACGTATAACGTATAACGTATAACGTATAACGTATAACGTATAACGTATAACGTATAACGTATAACGTATAACGTATAACGTATAACGTATAACGTAAGACGTATAACGCATGACGTATAACGCATAACGTATAACGTATAACGTACAACGTATATCCTATAACGCATAACGTATATCCTATAACGCATAACGTATAGCGTATAACGCATAACGTATACCGTATATCGTATAACGTATAACGTATAACGTGTAACGTATAACGTATAACGTATAACGTATAACGTATAACGTATAACGTATAATGTATAACGTGTATCGTATAACGCATAACGTATGACGTACAACGTATAAAGCATAACGTATAACGTATAACGCATAACGTATAACGTATAACGTATAACGTATAACGTATAACGTATAACGTATAACGTATAACGTATATCGCATGACGTATAACGAAGAACGTATAACGTATAACGTATAACGTATAACGTATGACGTATAACGTATAATGTACAACGTTTAACGTATAACGTATAACGTATAACGTACAACGTATAACGTATAACGTATAACGTATAACGTATAACGTATAACGTATCACGTATAACGTATGACGTATAACGTATAACGAATAACGTATAACGTATAACGTATAACGTATAACGTATAACGTATAACGTATAACGTATAACGTATAACGTACAACGATTAACGTACAACGATTAACGTATAACGTATAACGTATAACGTATAACGTATAACGTATAACGTATAACGTACAACGTATAACGTATAACGTATATCCTATAACGCATAACGTATAACGTATAACGTATAACGTATAACGTATAACGTATAACGTATAACGTATAACGTATAACGCATAACGTATAACGCATAACGTATAACGTATAACGTATAACGTATAACGTATAACGTATAACGTATAACGTATAACGTATAACGTATAGCGTATAACGTATAACGTATAACGATTAACGTAAAACGTATGACGTATTACATATTACGTATAACGTATAACGTATAACGTATAACGTATAACGTATAACGTACAACGTATAACGTATAACGTATAACGTATAACGCATAACGTATAACGTATAACGTATAACGTATAACGTATAACGTATAACGTATAACGTATAACGTATAACGTATAACGTATAACGTATAACGTATAACGTATAACGTATAACGTATAACGTATAACGTATAACGTATAACGTATAACGTATAACGTAAGACGTATAACGCATGACGTATAACGCATAACGTATAACGTATAACGTACAACGTATATCCTATAACGCATAACGTATATCCTATAACGCATAACGTATAGCGTATAACGCATAACGTATACCGTATATCGTATAACGTATAACGTATAACGTGTAACGTATAACGTATAACGTATAACGTATAACGTATAACGTATAACGTATAATGTATAACGTGTATCGTATAACGCATAACGTATGACGTACAACGTATAAAGCATAACGTATAACGTATAACGTATAACGTATAACGTATAACGTATAACGTATAACGTATAACGTATAACGTATAACGTATAACGCATAACGTATAACGCATAACGTATAACGTATAACGTATAACGTATAACGTATAACGGATAACGTATAACGTATAACGTACAACGTTTAACGTATAACGTATAACGCAGAACGTATAACGTATAACGTATAACGTATAACGTATGACGTATAACGTATAATGTACAACGTTTAACGTATAACGTATAACGTAAAACGTATAACGTATAACGTATAACGTATAACGTATAACGTATAACGTATAACGTATAACGTATAACGTATAACGTATAACGTATAACGTATAAAGTATAATGTATAACGTATAACGTATAACGTATGACGTATAACGTATAACGTATAACGTATAACGTATAACGTATAACGTATAACGTATAACGTATAACGTATAACGTATAACGTATAACGTATAACGTATAACGTATAACGTATAACGTATAACGTATAACGTATAACGTATAACGTATAACGTATAACGTATAACGTATAACGTATAACGTATAACGTATAACGTATAACGTATAACGTATAACGTATAACGTATAACGTATAACGTATAACGTATAACGTATAACGTATAGCGTATAACGTATAACGTATAACGATTAACGTAAAACGTATGACGTATTACATATTACGTATAACGTACACGTATAACGTATAACGTATAACGTATAACGTATAACGTATAACGTATAACGTATAACGTATAACGTATAACGTATAACGTATAACGCATAACGTATAACGCATAACGTATAACGTATAACGTATAACGTATAACGTATAACGTATAACGTATAACGTATAACGTATAACGTATATCGTATAACGTATAACGTATAACGTGTAACGTATAACGTATAACGTATAACGTATAACGTATAACGTATAACGTATAATGTATAACGTGTATCGTATAACGCATAACGTATGACGTACAACGTATAAAGCATAACGTATAACGTATAACGTATAACGTATAACGTATATCGTATAACGTATAACGTATAACGTATAACGTATAACGTATAACGTATAACGTATAACGTATAACGTATAACGTATAACGTATAACGTATAACGTATAACGTATAACGTATAACGTATAACGTAAGACGTATAACGCATGACGTATAACGCATAACGTATAACGTATAACGTACAACGTATATCCTATAACGCATAACGTATATCCTATAACGCATAACGTATAGCGTATAACGCATAACGTATACCGTATATCGTATAACGTATAACGTATAACGTGTAACGTATAACGTATAACGTATAACGTATAACGTATAACGTATAACGTATAATGTATAACGTGTATCGTATAACGCATAACGTATGACGTACAACGTATAAAGCATAACGTATAACGTATAACGCATAACGTATAACGTATAACGTATAACGTATAACGTATAACGTATAACGTATAACGTATAACGTATATCGCATGACGTATAACGAAGAACGTATAACGTATAACGTATAACGTATAACGTATGACGTATAACGTATAATGTACAACGTTTAACGTATAACGTATAACGTATAACGTACAACGTATAACGTATAACGTATAACGTATAACGTATAACGTATAACGTATCACGTATAACGTATGACGTATAACGTATAACGAATAACGTATAACGTATAACGTATAACGTATAACGTATAACGTATAACGTATAACGTATAACGTATAACGTACAACGATTAACGTACAACGATTAACGTATAACGTATAACGTATAACGTATAACGTATAACGTATAACGTATAACGTACAACGTATAACGTATAACGTATATCCTATAACGCATAACGTATAACGTATAACGTATAACGTATAACGTATAACGTATAACGTATAACGTATAACGTATAACGCATAACGTATAACGCATAACGTATAACGTATAACGTATAACGTATAACGTATAACGTATAACGTATAACGTATAACGTATAACGTATAGCGTATAACGTATAACGTATAACGATTAACGTAAAACGTATGACGTATTACATATTACGTATAACGTATAACGTATAACGTATAACGTATAACGTATAACGTACAACGTATAACGTATAACGTATAACGTATAACGCATAACGTATAACGTATAACGTATAACGTATAACGTATAACGTATAACGTATAACGTATAACGTATAACGTATAACGTATAACGTATAACGTATAACGTATAACGTATAACGTATAACGTATAACGTATAACGTATAACGTATAACGTATAACGTAAGACGTATAACGCATGACGTATAACGCATAACGTATAACGTATAACGTACAACGTATATCCTATAACGCATAACGTATATCCTATAACGCATAACGTATAGCGTATAACGCATAACGTATACCGTATATCGTATAACGTATAACGTATAACGTGTAACGTATAACGTATAACGTATAACGTATAACGTATAACGTATAACGTATAATGTATAACGTGTATCGTATAACGCATAACGTATGACGTACAACGTATAAAGCATAACGTATAACGTATAACGTATAACGTATAACGTATAACGTATAACGTATAACGTATAACGTATAACGTATAACGTATAACGCATAACGTATAACGCATAACGTATAACGTATAACGTATAACGTATAACGTATAACGGATAACGTATAACGTATAACGTACAACGTTTAACGTATAACGTATAACGCAGAACGTATAACGTATAACGTATAACGTATAACGTATGACGTATAACGTATAATGTACAACGTTTAACGTATAACGTATAACGTAAAACGTATAACGTATAACGTATAACGTATAACGTATAACGTATAACGTATAACGTATAACGTATAACGTATAACGTATAACGTATAACGTATAAAGTATAATGTATAACGTATAACGTATAACGTATGACGTATAACGTATAACGTATAACGTATAACGTATAACGTATAACGTATAACGTATAACGTATAACGTATAACGTATAACGTATAACGTATAACGTATAACGTATAACGTATAACGTATAACGTATAACGTATAACGTATAACGTATAACGTATAACGTATAACGTATAACGTATAACGTATAACGTATAACGTATAACGTATAACGTATAACGTATAACGTATAACGTATAACGTATAACGTATAACGTATAACGTATAGCGTATAACGTATAACGTATAACGATTAACGTAAAACGTATGACGTATTACATATTACGTATAACGTACACGTATAACGTATAACGTATAACGTATAACGTATAACGTATAAACGTATAACGTATAACGCATAACGTATAACGTATAACGTATAGCGTATAACGTATAACGTATAACGTATAACGTACAACGTATAACGTATAACGTATAGCGTATAACGTATAACGTATAACGATTAACGTAAAACGTATGACGTATTACATATTACGTATAACGTACACGTATAACGTATAACGTATAACGTATAACGTATAACGTATAAACGTATAACGTATAACGCATAACGTATAACGTATAACGTATAGCGTATAACGTATAACGTATAACGTATAACGTACAACGTTTAACGTATAACGTATAACGTAGAACGTATAACGTATAACGTATAACGTATAACGTATAACGTATGACGAATAACGTATAACGTACAACGTTTAACGTATAACGTATAACGTAGAACGTAAAACGTACAACGTATAACGTATAACGTACAACGTATAACGTATAACGTATATCCTATAACGCATAAAGTATAACGTATAACGTATTACGTATAACGTATAACGTATAACGTATAACGTATAACGTATAACGTATAACGTATAACGAATAACGTATAACGTATAACGTATAACGTATGTCGTATAACGTATAACGTATAACGTATAACGTATAACGTATAACGTATAACGTATAACGTATAACGTATAACGAATAACGTATAACGTACAACGTTTAACGTATAACGTATAACGTAGAACGTAGAACGTACAACGTATAACGTATAACGTACAACGTATAACGTATAACGTATATCCTATAACGCATAAAGTATAACGTATAACGTATTACGTATAACGTATAACGTATAACGTATAACGTATAACGTATAACGTATAACGTATGACGAATAACGTATAACGTACAACGTTTAACGTATAACGTATAACGTAGAACGTAGAACGTACAACGTATAACGTATAACGTACAACGTATAACGTATAACGTACAACGTATAACGTATAACGTATATCCTATAACGCATAAAGTATAACGTATAACGTATTACGTATAACGTATAACGTATAACGTATAACGTATAACGTATAACGTATAACGTATAACGAAAAACGTATAACGTATAACGTATAACGTATGTCGTATAACGTATAACGTATAACGTAGAACGTATAACGTATAACGTATAACGTATAACGTATAACGTATAACGTATGACGAATAACGTATAACGTACAACGTTTAACGTATAACGTATAACGTAGAACGTAAAACGTACAACGTATAACGTATAACGTACAACATATAACGTATAACGTATATCCTATAACGCATAAAGTATAACGTATAACGTATTACGTATAACGTATAACGTATAACGTATAACGTATAACGTATAACGTATAACGTATAACGAATAACGTATAACGTATAACGTATAACGTATGTCGTATAACGTATAACGTATAACGTATAACGTATAACGTATAACGTATAACGTATAACGTATAACGTATAACGAATAACGTATAACGTACAACGTTTAACGTATAACGTATAACGTAGAACGTAGAACGTACAACGTATAACGTATAACGTACAACGTATAACGTATAACGTATATCCTATAACGCATAAAGTATAACGTATAACGTATTACGTATAACGTATAACGTATAACGTATAACGTATAACGTATAACGTATAACGTATGACGAATAACGTATAACGTACAACGTTTAACGTATAACGTATAACGTAGAACGTAGAACGTACAACGTATAACGTATAACGTACAACGTATAACGTATAACGTATATCCTATAACGCATAAAGTATAACGTATAACGTATTACGTATAACGTATAACGTATAACGTATAACGTATAACGTATAACGTATAACGTATAACGTATAACGTATAACGTATAACGAATAACGTATAACGTATAACGTATAACGTAAGACGTATAACGCATGACGTATAACGCATAACGTATAACGTATAACGTACAACGTATATCCTATAACGCATAACGTATATCCTATAACGTATAACGTAAGACGTATAACGCATGACGTATAACGCATAACGTATAACGTATAACGTAAGACGTATAACGCATGACGTATAACGCATAACGTATAACGTATAACGTACAACGTATATCCTATAACGCATAACGTATATCCTATAACGCATAACGTATAGCGTATAACGCATAACGTATACCGTATATCGTATAACGTATAACGTGTAACGTATAACGTAAAACGTATGACGTATTACATATTACGTATAACGTACACGTCTAACGTATAACGTATAACGTATAACGTATAACGTATAACGTATAACGTATAACGCATAACGTATAACGTATAACGTATAGCGTATAACGTATAACGTATAACGTATAACGTACAACGTTTAACGTATAACGTATAACGTAGAACGTATAACGTATAACGTATAACGTATAACGTATAACGTATGACGAATAACGTATAACGTACAACGTTTAACGTATAACGTATAACGTAGAACGTAGAACGTACAACGTATAACGTATAACGTACAACGTATAACGTATAACGTATATCCTATAACGCATAAAGTATAACGTATAACGTATTACGTATAACGTATAACGTATAACGTATAACGTATAACGTATAACGCATAACGTATAACGTATAACGTATAACGTATAACGTATAACGTAAGACGTATAACGCATGACGTATAACGCATAACGTATAACGTATAACGTAAGACGTATAACGCATGACGTATAACGCATAACGTATAACGTATAACGTACAACGTATATCCTATAACGCATAACGTATATCCTATAACGCATAACGTATAGCGTATAACGCATAACGTATACCGTATATCGTATAACGTATAACGTGTAACGTATAACGTAAAACGTATGACGTATTACATATTACGTATAACGTACACGTCTAACGTATAACGTATATCGTATAACGTATAACGTATAACGTATAACGTATAACGCATAACGTATAACGTATAACGTATAACGTATAACGTATAGCGTATAACGTATAACGTATAACGTATAACGTATAACGTATAACGTATAACGTATAACGTATAACGTATAACGTATAACGTATAACGTAAGACGTATAACGCATGACGTATAACGCATAACGTATAACGTATAACGTACAACGTATATCCTATAACGCATAACGTATATCCTATAACGCATAACGTATAGCGTATAACGCATAACGTATACCGTATATCGTATAACGTATAACGTGTAACGTATAACGTAAAACGTATGACGTATTACATATTACGTATAACGTACACGTCTAACGTATAACGTATAACGTATAACGTATAACGTATAACGTATAACGTATAACGCATAACGTATAACGTATAACGTATAGCGTATAACGTATAACGTATAACGTATAACGTACAACGTTTAACGTATAACGTATAACGTAGAACGTATAACGTATAACGTATAACGTATAACGTATAACGTATGACGAATAACGTATAACGTACAACGTTTAACGTATAACGTATAACGTAGAACGTAGAACGTACAACGTATAACGTATAACGTACAACGTATAACGTATAACGTATATCCTATAACGCATAAAGTATAACGTATAACGTATTACGTATAACGTATAACGTATAACGTATAACGTATAACGTATAACGTATAACGTATAACGTATAACGAATAACGTATAACGTATAACGTATAACGTATGTCGTATAACGTATAACGTATAACGTATAACGTATAACGTATAACGTATAACGTATAATGTATAACGTATAACGTATAACGTATAACGTATAACGTATAACGTATAACGTATAACGTATAACGTATAACGTATATCCTATAACGCATAACGTATATCCTATAACGCATAACGTATAGCGTATAACGCATAACGTATACCGTATATCGTATAACGTATAACGTGTAACGTATAACGTATAACGTATAACGTATAACGTATAACGTATAACGTATAACGTGTAACGTATAACGTGTAACGTATAACGTACAACGTATAAAGCATAACGTATAACGTATAACGTATAACGTATAACGTATAACGTATAACGTATAACGTATAACGTATAACGTATAACGTATAACGTATAACGTATAACGTATAACGTATAACGTATAACGCATAACGTATAACGTATAACGTATAACGTATAACGTATAACGGATAACGTATAACGTATAACGTACAACGTTTAACGTATAACGTATAACGTAGAACGTATAACCTATAACGTATAACGTATAACGTATGACGTATAACGTATAATGTACAACGTTTAACGTATAACGTATAACGTAAAACGTATAACGTATAACGTATAACGTATAACGTATAACGTATAACGTATAACGTATAACGTATAACGTATAACGTATAAGGTATAACGTATATCGCATGACGTATAACGCATAACGTATAACGTATAACGTATAACGTATAACGTATAACGTATAACGTATAACGTATAACGAAAAACGTATAACGTATAACGTATAAAGTATGACCTATAACGTATAACGTATAACGTATAACGTATAACGTATAACGTATAACGTATAACGTATAACGTATAACGTATAACGTGTAACGTATAACGTATAACGTATAACGTATAACGTACAACGTATAAAGCATAACGTATAACGTATAACGTATAACGTATAACGTATAACGTATAACGTATAACGTATAACGTATAACGTATAACGTATAACGTATAACGTATAACGTATAACGTATAACGCATAACGTATAACGTATAACGTATAACGTATAACGTATAACGGATAACGTATAACGTATAACGTACAACGTTTAACGTATAACGTATAACGTAGAACGTATAACCTATAACGTATAACGTATAACGTATGACGTATAACGTATAATGTACAACGTTTAACGTATAACGTATAACGTAAAACGTATAACGTATAACGTATAACGTATAACGTATAACGTATAACGTATAACGTATAACGTATAACGTATAACGTATAACGTATAAGGTATAACGTATATCGCATGACGTATAACGCATAACGTATAACGTATAACGTATAACGTATAACGTATAACGTATAACGTATAACGTATAACGAAAAACGTATAACGTATAACGTATAAAGTATGACCTATAACGTATAACGTATAACGTATAACGTATAACGTATAACGTATAACGTATAACGTATAAATTATAACGTATAACGTATAACGTATAACGTATAACGTATAACGTATAACGTATAACGTATAACGTATAACGTATAACGTATAACGTATAACGTATAACGTATAACGTATAACGTATAACGTATAACGTATAACGTATAACGTATAACGTATAACGTATAACGTATAACGTATAACGTATAACGTATAACGTATAACGTATAACGTATAACGTATAGCGTATAACGTATAACGTATAACGTATAACGTATAACGTATAACGTATAACGTATAACGTATAACGTATAACGTATATCGTATAACGTATAACGTGTAACGTATAACGTATAACGTATAACGTATAACGTATAACGCATAACGTATAACGTATAACGTATAACGTATAACGTATAACGTATAACGTATAACGTATAACGTATATCGCATGACGTATAACGAAGAACGTATAACGTATAACGTATAACGTATAACGTATGACGTATAACGTATAATGTACAACGTTTAACGTATAACGTATAACGTATAACGTACAACGTATAACGTATAACGTATAACGTATAACGTATAACGTATAACGTATAACGTATAACGTATAACGTATAACGTATAACGTATAACGTATAACGTATAACGTATAACGTATAGCGTATAACGTATAACGTATAACGTATAACGTATAACGTATAACGTATAACGTATAACGTATAACGTATAACGTATAACGTATATCGTATAACGTATAACGTGTAACGTATAACGTATAACGTATAACGTATAACGTATAACGCATAACGTATAACGTATAACGTATAACGTATAACGTATAACGTATAACGTATATCGCATGACGTATAACGAAGAACGTATAACGTATAACGTATAACGTATAACGTATGACGTATAACGTATAATGTACAACGTTTAACGTATAACGTATAACGTATAACGTACAACGTATAACGTATAACGTATAACGTATAACGTATAACGTATAACGTATCACGTATAACGTATGACGTATAACGTATAACGTATAACGTATATCGCATGACGTATAACGAAGAACGTATAACGTATAACGTATAACGTATAACGTATGACGTATAACGTATAATGTACAACGTTTAACGTATAACGTATAGCGTATAACGTATAACGTATAACGTATAACGTATAACGTATAACGTATAACGTATAACGTATAACGTATAACGTATAACGTATAACGTATAACGTATAACGTATAACGTATATCGTATAACGTATAACGTGTAACGTATAACGTATAACGTATAACGCATAACGTATAACGTATAACGTATAACGTATAACGTATAACGTATAGCGTATAACGTATAACGTATAACGTATAACGTATAACGTATAACGTATAACGTATAACGTATAACGTATAACGTATATCGTGTAACGTATAACGTGTAACGTATAACGTATAACGTATAACGTATAACGTATAACGCATAACGTATAACGTATAACGTATAACGTATAACGTATAACGTATAACGTATAACGTATAACGTATAACGTATATCGCATGACGTATAACGAAGAACGTATAACGTATAACGTATAACGTATAACGTATGACGTATAACGTATAATGTACAACGTTTAACGTATAACGTATAACGTATAACGTACAACGTATAACGTATAACGTATAACGTATAACGTATAACGTATAACGTATAACGTATAACGTATAACGTATAACGTATAACGTATAACGTATAACGTATAAACGTATAACGTATAGCGTATAACGTATAACGTATAACGTATAACGTATAACGTATAACGTATAACGTATAACGTATAACGTATAACGTATAACGTATATCGTATAACGTATAACGTGTAACGTATAACGTATAACGTATAACGTAGAACGTAGAACGTACAACGTATAACGTATAACGTACAACGTATAACGTATAACGTATATCCTATAACGCATAAAGTATAACGTATAACGTATTACGTATAACGTATAACGTATAACGTATAACGTATAACGTATAACGCATAACGTATAACGTATAACGTATGACGTATAACGTATAACGTAAGACGTATAACGCATGACGTATAACGCATAACGTATAACGTATAACGTAAGACGTATAACGCATGACGTATAACGCATAACGTATAACGTATAACGTACAACGTATATCCTATAACGCATAACGTATATCCTATAACGCATAACGTATAGCGTATAACGCATAACGTATAACGTATAACGTATAACGTATAACGTATAACGTATATCGTATAACGTATAACGTATAACGTATAACGTATAACGTATAACGTATAACGTATAACGAAAAACGTATAACGTATAACGTATAAAGTATGACCTATAACGTATAACGTATAACGTATAACGTATAACGTATAACGTATAACGTATAACGTATAACGTATAACGTATAACGTGTAACGTATAACGTATAACGTATAACGTATAACGTACAACGTATAAAGCATAACGTATAACGTATAACGTATAACGTATAACGTATAACGTATAACGTATAACGTATAACGTATAACGTATAACGTATAACGTATAACGTATAACGTATAACGTATAACGCATAACGTATAACGTATAACGTATAACGTATACGTATAACGGATAACGTATAACGTATAACGTACAACGTTTAACGTATAACGTATAACGTAGAACGTATAACCTATAACGTATAACGTATAACGTATGACGTATAACGTATAATGTACAACGTTTAACGTATAACGTATAACGTAAAACGTATAACGTATAACGTATAACGTATAACGTATAACGTATAACGTATAACGTATAACGTATAACGTATAACGTATAAGGTATAACGTATATCGCATGACGTATAACGCATAACGTATAACGTATAACGTATAACGTATAACGTATAACGTATAACGTATAACGTATAACGAAAAACGTATAACGTATAACGTATAAAGTATGACCTATAACGTATAACGTATAACGTATAACGTATAACGTATAACGTATAACGTATAACGTATAAATTATAACGTATAACGTATAACGTATAACGTATAACGTATAACGTATAACGTATAACGTATAACGTATAACGTATAACGTATAACGTATAACGTATAACGTATAACGTATAACGTATAACGTATAACGTATAACGTATAACGTATAACGTATAACGTATAACGTATAACGTATAACGTATAACGTATAACGTATAACGTATAACGTATAACGTATAGCGTATAACGTATAACGTATAACGTATAACGTATAACGTATAACGTATAACGTATAACGTATAACGTATAACGTATATCGTATAACGTATAACGTGTAACGTATAACGTATAACGTATAACGTATAACGTATAACGCATAACGTATAACGTATAACGTATAACGTATAACGTATAACGTAAAACGTATAACGTATAACGTATATCGCATGACGTATAACGAAGAACGTATAACGTATAACGTATAACGTATAACGTATGACGTATAACGTATAATGTACAACGTTTAACGTATAACGTATAACGTATAACGTACAACGTATAACGTATAACGTATAACGTATAACGTATAACGTATAACGTATAACGTATAACGTATAACGTATAACGTATAACGTATAACGTATAACGTATAACGTATAACGTATAGCGTATAACGTATAACGTATAACGTATAACGTATAACGTATAACGTATAACGTATAACGTATAACGTATAACGTATAACGTATATCGTATAACGTATAACGTGTAACGTATAACGTATAACGTATAACGTATAACGTATAACGCATAACGTATAACGTATAACGTATAACGTATAACGTATAACGTATAACGTATATCGCATGACGTATAACGAAGAACGTATAACGTATAACGTATAACGTATAACGTATGACGTATAACGTATAATGTACAACGTTTAACGTATAACGTATAACGTATAACGTACAACGTATAACGTATAACGTATAACGTATAACGTATAACGTATAACGTATCACGTATAACGTATGACGTATAACGTATAACGTATAACGTATATCGCATGACGTATAACGAAGAACGTATAACGTATAACGTATAACGTATAACGTATGACGTATAACGTATAATGTACAACGTTTAACGTATAACGTATAGCGTATAACGTATAACGTATAACGTATAACGTATAACGTATAACGTATAACGTATAACGTATAACGTATAACGTATAACGTATAACGTATAACGTATAACGTATAACGTATATCGTATAACGTATAACGTGTAACGTATAACGTATAACGTATAACGCATAACGTATAACGTATAACGTATAACGTATAACGTATAACGTATAGCGTATAACGTATAACGTATAACGTATAACGTATAACGTATAACGTATAACGTATAACGTATAACGTATAACGTATATCGTGTAACGTATAACGTGTAACGTATAACGTATAACGTATAACGTATAACGTATAACGCATAACGTATAACGTATAACGTATAACGTATAACGTATAACGTATAACGTATAACGTATAACGTATAACGTATATCGCATGACGTATAACGAAGAACGTATAACGTATAACGTATAACGTATAACGTATGACGTATAACGTATAATGTACAACGTTTAACGTATAACGTATAACGTATAACGTACAACGTATAACGTATAACGTATAACGTATAACGTATAACGTATAACGTATAACGTATAACGTATAACGTATAACGTATAACGTATAACGTATAACGTATAACGTATAACGTATAGCGTATAACGTATAACGTATAACGTATAACGTATAACGTATAACGTATAACGTATAACGTATAACGTATAACGTATAACGTATATCGTATAACGTATAACGTGTAACGTATAACGTATAACGTATAACGTATAACGTATAACGCATAACGTATAACGTATAACGTATAACGTATAACGTATAACGTATAACGTATATCGCATGACGTATAACGAAGAACGTATAACGTATAACGTATAACGTATAACGTATGACGTATAACGTATAATGTACAACGTTTAACGTATAACGTATAACGTATAACGTATAACGTATAACGTATAACGTATAACGAATAACGTATAACGTATAACGTATAACGTATGTCGTATAACGTATAACGTATAACGTATAACGTATAACGTATAACGTATAACGTATAATGTATAACGTATAACGTATAACGTATAACGTATAACGTATAACGTATAACGTATAACGTATAACGTATAACGTATATCCTATAACGTATATCGTATAACGTATAACGTGTAACGTATAACGTATAACGTATAACGTATAACGTATAACGCATAACGTATAACGTATAACGTATAACGTATAACGTATAACGTATACGTATAACGTATAACGTATAACGTATATCGCATGACGTATAACGAAGAACGTATAACGTATAACGTATAACGTACAACGTATAAAGCATAACGTTTAACGTATAACGTATAACGTATAACGTATAAAGTATAACGTATAACGTATAACGTATAACGTATAACGTATAACGTATAACGTATAACGTATAACGTATAACGTATAACGCATAACGTATAACGTATAACGTATAACGTATAACGTATAACGGATAACGTATAACGTATAACGTACAACGTTTAACGTATAACGTATAACGTAGAACGTATAACCTATAACGTATAACGTATAACGTATGACGTATAACGTATAATGTACAACGTTTAACGTATAACGTATAACGTAAAACGTATAACGTATAACGTATAACGTATAACGTATAACGTATAACGTATAACGTATAACGTATAACGTATAACGTATAAGGTATAACGTATATCGCATGACGTATAACGCATAACGTATAACGTATAACGTATAACGTATAACGTATAACGTATAACGTATAACGTATAACGAAAAACGTATAACGTATAACGTATAAAGTATGACCTATAACGTATAACGTATAACGTATAACGTATAACGTATAACGTATAACGTATAACGTATAACGTATAACGTATAACGTGTAACGTATAACGTATAACGTATAACGTATAACGTACAACGTATAAAGCATAACGTATAACGTATAACGTATAACGTATAACGTATAACGTATAACGTATAACGTATAACGTATAACGTATAACGTATAACGTATAACGTATAACGTATAACGTATAACGTATAACGTATAACGTATAACGTATAAGCGTATAACGCATAACGTATAACGTATAACGTATAACGTATAACGTATAACGGATAACGTATAACGTATAACGTACAACGTTTAACGTATAACGTATAACGTAGAACGTATAACCTATAACGTATAACGTATAACGTATGACGTATAACGTATAATGTACAACGTTTAACGTATAACGTATAACGTAAAACGTATAACGTATAACGTATAACGTATAACGTATAACGTATAACGTATAACGTATATCCTATAACGCATAAAGTATAACGTATAACGTATTACGTATAACGTATAACGTATAACGTATAACGTATAACGTATAACGTATAACGTATAACGTATAATGTATAAACGTATAACGTATAACGTATAACGTATAACGTATAACGTATAACGTATAACGTATAACGTATAACGTATATCCTATAACGCATAACGTATATCCTATAACGCATAACGTATAGCGTATAACGCATAACGTATACCGTATATCGTATAACGTATAACGTGTAACGTATAACGTATAACGTATAACGTATAACGTATAACGTATAACGTATAACGTGTAACGTATAACGTATAACGTATAACGTACAACGTATAAAGCATAACGTATAACGTATAACGTATAACGTATAACGTATAACGTATAACGTATAACGTATAACGTATAACGTATAACGTATAACGTATAAACGTATAACGTATAACGTATAACGTATAACGCATAACGTATAACGTATAACGTATAACGTATAACGTATAACGGATAACGTATAACGTTATAACGTACAACGTTTAACGTATAACGTATAACGTAGAACGTATAACCTATAACGTATAACGTATAACGTATGACGTATAACGTATAATGTACAACGTTTAACGTATAACGTATAACGTAAAACGTATAACGTATAACGTATAACGTATAACGTATAACGTATAACGTATAACGTATAACGTATAACGTATAACGTATAAGGTATAACGTATATCGCATGACGTATAACGCATAACGTATAACGTATAACGTATAACGTATAACGTATAACGTATAACGTATAACGTATAACGAAAAACGTATAACGTATAACGTATAAAGTATGACCTATAACGTATAACGTATAACGTATAACGTATAACGTATAACGTATAACGTATAACGTATAACGTATAACGTATAACGTATAACGTGTAACGTATAACGTATAACGTATAACGTATAACGTACAACGTATAAAGCATAACGTATAACGTATAACGTATAACGTATAACGTATAACGTATAACGTATAACGTATAACGTATAACGTATAACGTATAACGTATAACGTATAACGTATAACGTATAACGCATAACGTATAACGTATAACGTATAACGTATAACGTATAACGGATAACGTATAACGTATAACGTACAACGTTTAACGTATAACGTATAACGTAGAACGTATAACCTATAACGTATAACGTATAACGTATGACGTATAACGTATAATGTACAACGTTTAACGTATAACGTATAACGTAAAACGTATAACGTATAACGTATAACGTATAACGTATAACGTATAACGTATAACGTATAACGTATAACGTATAACGTATAAGGTATAACGTATATCGCATGACGTATAACGCATAACGTATAACGTATAACGTATAAAGTATGACCTATAACGTATAACGTATAACGTATAACGTATAACGTATAACGTATAACGTATAACGTATAACTTATAACGTATAACGTATAACGTATAACGTATAACGTATAACGTATAACGTATAACGTATAACGTATAACGTATAACGTATAACGTATAACGTATAACGTATAACGTATAACGTATAACGTATAACGTATAACGTATAACGTATAACGTATAACGTATAACGTATAACGTATAACGTATAACGTATAACGTATAACGTATAACGTATAACGTATAACGTATAACGTATAGCGTATAACGTATAACGTATAACGTATAACGTATAACGTATAACGTATAACGTAATAACGTATAACGTATAACGTATATCGTATAACGTATAACGTGTAACGTATAACGTATAACGTATAACGTATAACGTATAACGCATAACGTATAACGTATAACGTATAACGTATAACGTATAACGTATAACGTATAACGTATAACGTATAACGTATACGTATATCGCATGACGTATAACGAAGAACGTATAACGTATAACGTATAACGTATAACGTATGACGTATAACGTATAATGTACAACGTTTAACGTATAACGTATAACGTATAACGTACACGTATAACGTATAACATATAACGTATAACGTATAACGTATAACGTATAACGTATAACGTATAACGTATAACGTATAACGTATAACGTATAACGTATAACGTATAACGTATAGCGTATAACGTATAACGTATAACGTATAACGTATAACGTATAACGTATAACGTATAACGCATAACGTATAACGTATAACGTATATCGTATAACGTATAACGTGTAACGTATAACGTATAACGTATAACGTATAACGTATAACGCATAACGTATAACGTATAACGTATAACGTATAACGTATAACGTATAACGTATATCGCATGACGTATAACGAAGAACGTATAACGTATAACGTATAACGTATAACGTATGACGTATAACGTATAATGTACAACGTTTAACGTATAACGTATAACGTATAACGTACAACGTATAACGTATAACGTATAACGTATAACGTATAACGTATAACGTATCACGTATAACGTATGACGTATAACGTATAACGAATAACGTATAACGTATAACGTATAACGTATAACGTATAACGTATAACGTATAACGTATAACGTATAACGTACAACGATTAACGTACAACGATTAACGTATAACGTATAACGTATAACGTATAACGTATAACGTATAACGTATAACGTACAACGTATAACGTATAACGTATATCCTATAACGCATAACGTATAACGTATAACGTATAACGTATAACGTATAACGTATAGCGTATAACGTATAACGTATAACGTATAACGTATAACGTATAACGTATAACGTATAACGTATAACGTATAACGTATAACGTATATCGTATAACGTATAACGTGTAACGTATAACGTATAACGTATAACGTATAACGTATAACGCATAACGTATAACGTATAACGTATAACGTATAACGTATAACGTATAACGTATAACGTATAACGTATAACGTATATCGCATGACGTATAACGAAGAACGTATAACGTATAACGTATAACGTATAACGTATGACGTATAACGTATAATGTACAACGTTTAACGTATAACGTATAACGTATAACGTACAACGTATAACGTATAACGTATAACGTATAACGTATAACGTATAACGTATAACGTATAACGTATAACGTATAACGTATAACGTATAACGTATAACGTATAACGTATAACGTATAGCGTATAACGTATAACGTATAACGTATAACGTATAACGTATAACGTATAACGTATAACGTATAACGTATAACGTATAACGTATATCGTATAACGTATAACGTGTAACGTATAACGTATAACGTATAACGTATAACGTATAACGCATAACGTATAACGTATAACGTATAACGTATAACGTATAACGTATAACGTATATCGCATGACGTATAACGAAGAACGTATAACGTATAACGTATAACGTATAACGTATGACGTATAACGTATAATGTACAACGTTTAACGTATAACGTATAACGTATAACGTACAACGTATAACGTATAACGTATAACGTATAACGTATAACGTATAACGTATCACGTATAACGTATGACGTATAACGTATAACGAATAACGTATAACGTATAACGTATAACGTATAACGTATAACGTATAACGTATAACGTATAACGTATAACGTACAACGATTAACGTACAACGATTAACGTATAACGTATAACGTATAACGTATAACGTATAACGTATAACGTATAACGTACAACGTATAACGTATAACGTATATCCTATAACGCATAACGTATAACGTATAACGTATAACGTATACGTATAACGTATAACGTATAACGTATAACGTATAACGTATAACGTATAACGTATAACGTAAGACGTATAACGCATGACGTATAACGCATAACGTATAACGTATAACGTACAACGTATATCCTATAACGCATAACGTATATCCTATAACGCATAACGTATAGCGTATAACGCATAACGTATACCGTATATCGTATAACGTATAACGTATAACGTGTAACGTATAACGTATAACGTATAACGTATAACGTATAACGTATAACGTATAATGTATAACGTGTATCGTATAACGCATAACGTATGACGTACAACGTATAAAGCATAACGTATAACGTATAACGCATAACGTATAACGTATAACGTATAACGTATAACGTATAACGTATAACGTATAACGTATAACGTATAACGTATATCGCATGACGTATAACGAAGAACGTATAACGTATAACGTATAACGTATACCGTATGACGTATAACGTATAATGTACAACGTTTAACGTATAACGTATAACGTATAACGTACAACGTATAACGTATAACGTATAACGTATAACGTATAACGTATAACGTATCACGTATAACGTATGACGTATAACGTATAACGAATAACGTATAACGTATAACGTATAACGTATAACGTATAACGTATAACGTACAACGATTAACGTACAACGATTAACGTATAACGTATAACGTATAACGTATAACGTATAACGTATAACGTATAACGTACAACGTATAACGTATAACGTATATCCTATAACGCATAACGTATAACGTATAACGTATAACGTATTACGTATAACGTATAACGTATAACGTATAACGTATAACGTATAACGTATAACGTATAACGTAAGACGTATAACGCATGACGTATAACGCATAACGTATAACGTATAACGTACAACGTATATCCTATAACGCATAACGTATATCCTATAACGCATAACGTATAGCGTATAACGCATAACGTATACCGTATATCGTATAACGTATAACGTATAACGTGTAACGTATAACGTATAACGTATAACGTATAACGTATAACGTATAACGTATAATGTATAACGTGTATCGTATAACGCATAACGTATGACGTACAACGTATAAAGCATAACGTATAACGTATAACGCATAACGTATAACGTATAACGTATAACGTATAACGTATAACGTATAACGTATAACGTATAACGTATAACGTATATCGCATGACGTATAACGAAGAACGTATAACGTATAACGTATAACGTATACCGTATGACGTATAACGTATAATGTACAACGTTTAACGTATAACGTATAACGTATAACGTACAACGTATAACGTATAACGTATAACGTATAACGTATAACGTATAACGTATCACGTATAACGTATGACGTATAACGTATAACGAATAACGTATAACGTATAACGTATAACGTATAACGTATAACGTATAACGTATAACGTATAACGTATAACGTACAACGATTAACGTACAACGATTAACGTATAACGTATAACGTATAACGTATAACGTATAACGTATAACGTATAACGTATAACGTACAACGTATAACGTATAACGTATATCCTATAACGCATAACGTATAACGTATAACGTATAACGTATAACGTATAACGTATAACGTATAACGTATAACGTATAACGCATAACGTATAACGCATAACGTATAACGTATAACGTATAACGTATAACGTATAACGTATAACGTATAACGTATAACGTATAACGTATAGCGTATAACGTATAACGTATAACGATTAACGTAAAACGTATGACGTATTACATATTACGTATAACGTATAACGTATAACGTATAACGTATAACGTATAACGTATAACGTATAACGTATAACGTATAACGTATAACGCATAACGTATAACGTATAACGTATAACGTATAACGTATAACGTATAACGTATAACGTATAACGTATAACGTATAACGTATAACGTATAACGTATAACGTATAACGTATAACGTATAACGTATAACGTATAACGTATAACGTATAACGTATAACGTATAACGTATAACGTAAGACGTATAACGCATGACGTATAACGCATAACGTATAACGTATAACGTACAACGTATATCCTATAACGCATAACGTATATCCTATAACGCATAACGTATAGCGTATAACGCATAACGTATACCGTATATCGTATAACGTATAACGTATAACGTGTAACGTATAACGTATAACGTATAACGTATAACGTATAACGTATAACGTATAATGTATAACGTGTATCGTATAACGCATAACGTATGACGTACAACGTATAAAGCATAACGTATAACGTATAACGTATAACGTATAACGTATAACGTATAACGTATAACGTATAACGTATAACGTATAACGTATAACGTATAACGCATAACGTATAACGCATAACGTATAACGTATAACGTATAACGTATAACGTATAACGGATAACGTATAACGTATAACGTACAACGTTTAACGTATAACGTATAACGCAGAACGTATAACGTATAACGTATAACGTATAACGTATGACGTATAACGTATAATGTACAACGTTTAACGTATAACGTATAACGTAAAACGTATAACGTATAACGTATAACGTATAACGTATAACGTATAACGTATAACGTATAACGTATAACGTATAACGTATAACGTATAACGTATAAAGTATAACGTATAACGTATAACGTATAACGTATGACGTATAACGTATAACGTATAACGTATAACGTATAACGTATAACGTATAACGTATAACGTATAACGTATAACGTATAACGTATAACGTATAACGTATAACGTATAACGTATAACGTATAACGTATAACGTATAACGTATAACGTATAACGTATAACGTATAACGTATAACGTATAACGTATAACGTATAACGTATAACGTATAACGTATAACGTATAACGTATAACGTATAACGTATAACGTATAACGTATAACGTATAACGTATAGCGTATAACGTATAACGTATAACGATTAACGTAAAACGTATGACGTATTACATATTACGTATAACGTACACGTATAACGTATAACGTATAACGTATAACGTATAACGTATAAACGTATAACGTATAACGCATAACGTAAAACGTATAACGTATAGCGTATAACGTATAACGTATAACGTATAACGTACAACGTTTAACGTATAACGTATAACGTAGAACGTATAACGTATAACGTATAACGTATAACGTATAACGTATGACGAATAACGTATAACGTACAACGTTTAACGTATAACGTATAACGTAGAACGTAGAACGTACAACGTATAACGTATAACGTACAACGTATAACGTATAACGTATATCCTATAACGCATAAAGTATAACGTATAACGTATTACGTATAACGTATAACGTATAACGTATAACGTATAACGTATAACGTATAACGTATAACGAATAACGTATAACGTATAACGTATAACGTATGTCGTATAACGTATAACGTATAACGTATAACGTATAACGTATAACGTATAACGTATAATGTATAACGTATAACGTATAACGTATAACGTATAACGTATAACGTATAACGTATAACGTATATCCTATAACGTATAACGTATATCCTATAACGCATAACGTATAGCGTATAACGCATAACGTATACCGTATATCGTATAACGTATAACGTGTAACGTATAACGTATAACGTATAACGTATAACGTATAACGTATAACGTATAACGTGTAACGTATAACGTATAACGTATAACGTACAACGTATAAAGCATAACGTATAACGTATAACGTATAACGTATAACGTATAACGTATAACGTATAACGTATAACGTATAACGTATAACGTATAACGTATAACGTATAACGTATAACGTATAACGCATAACGTATAACGTATAACGTATAACGTGTAACGTATAACGTATAACGTATAACGTATAACGTATAACGCATAACGTATAACGTATAACGTATAACGTATAACGTATAACGTATAACGTATAACGTATAACGTATCTCGCATGACGTATAACGAAGAACGTATAACGTATAACGTATAACGTATAACGTATAACGTATAACGTATAACGTATAACGTATAACGTATAACGTATAACGTATAACGTATAACGTATAACGTATAACGTATAACGTATAACGTATATCGCATGACGTATAACGCATAACGTATAACGTATAACGTATAACGTATAACGTATAACGTATAACGTATAACGTATAACGAAAAACGTATAACGTATAACGTATAAGGTATGACCTATAACGTATAACGTATAACGTATAACGTATAACGTATAACGTATAACGTATAACGTATAACTTATAACGTATAACGTATAACGTATAACGTATAACGTATAACGTATAACGTATAACGTATAACGTATAACGTATAACGTATAACGTATAACGTATAACGTATAACGTATAACGTATAACGTATAACGTATAACGTATAACGTATAACGTATAACGTATAACGTATAACGTATAACGTATAACGTATAACGTATAACGTATAACGTATAACGTATAACGTATAACGTATAACGTATAACGTATAACGTATAACATATAGCGTATAACGTATAACGTATAACGTATAACGTATAATGTACAACGTTTAACGTATAACGTATAACGTATAACGTACAACGTATAACGTACAACGTATAACGTATAACGTATAACGTATAAGGTATGACCTATAACGTATAACGTATAACGTATAACGTATAACGTACAACGTATAACGTATAACGTATAACTTATAACGTATAACGTATAACGTATAACGTATAACGTATAACGTATAACGTATAACGTATAACGTATAACGTATAACGTATAACGTATAACGTATAACGTATAACGTATAACGTATAACGTATAGCGTATAACGTATAGCGTATAACGTATAACGTATAACGTATAACGTGTAACGTATAACGTGTAACGTATAACGTATAACGTATAACGTATAACGTATAACGTGTAACGTATAACGTATAACGTATAACGTATAACGTATAACGCATAACGCACAACGTATAACGTATAACGTATAACGTATAACGTATAACGTATAACGTATAACGTATAACGTATAACGTATAACGTATAACGTATAACGTATAACGTATAACGTATAACGTATAACGTATAACGTATAACGTATAACGTATAACGTATAACGTATAACGTATAACGTATAACGTATAACGTATAACGTATAACGTATAACGTATAACGTATAGCGTATAACGTATAGCGTATAACGTATAACGTATAACGTATAACGTACAACGTCTAACGTATAATGTATAACGTATAACGTATAACGTACAACGTATAACGTATAACGTATAACGTATAACGTATAACGTATAACGTATAACGTATAACGTATAACGTATCACGTATAACGTATGACGTATAACGTATAACGAATAACGTATAACGTACAACGATCAACGTACAACGATTAACGTATAACGTATAACGTATAACGTGTAACGTATAACGTATAACGTATAACGTATAACGTATAACGCATAACGTATAACGTATAACGTATAACGTATAACGTATAACGTATAACGTATAACGTATAACGTATAACGTATATCGCATGACGTATAACGAAGAACGTATAACGTATAACGTATAACGTATAACGTATGACGTATAACGTATAATGTACAACGTTTAACGTATAACGTATAACGTATATCGTATAACGTATAACGTATAACGTGTAACGTATAACGTATAACGTATAACGTATAACGTATAACGTATAACGTATAACGTATAACGTATAACGTATAACGTATAACGTATAACGTGTAACGTATAACGCATAACGTATAACGTATAACGTATAACGCATAACGTATAACGTATAACGTATAACGTATAACGTATAACGCATAACGTATAACGTATAACGTATAACGTACAACGTTTAACGTATAACGTATAACGTATAACGTGTAACGTATTACGTATAACGTATAACGTATAACGTATAACGTATAACGCATAACGTATAACGTATAACGTATAACGTACAACGTTTAACGTATAACGTATAACGTATAACGTGTAACGTATTACGTATAACGTATAACGTGTAACGTATAACGTATAACGTATAACGTATAACGCATAACGCATAACGTATAACGTATAACGTATAACGTGTAACGTATAACGTATAACGTATAACGTATAACGTATAACGTATAACGTATAACGTATAACGTATAACGTATAACGTATAACGTATAACGTATAACGTATAACGTATAACGTATAACGTATAACGTATAACGTATAACGTATAACGTATAACGTATAACGTATAACGTATAACGTATAACGTATAACGCATAACGTATAACGTATAACGTATAACGTATAACGTATAACGGATAACGTATAACGTATAACGTACAACGTTTCACGTATAACGTATAACGTAGAACGTATAACCTATAACGTATAACGTATAACGTATGACGTATAACGTATAATGTACAACGTTTAACGTATAACGTATAACGTAAAACGTATAACGTATAACGTATAACGTATAACGTATAACGTATAACGTATAACGTATCTCGCATGACGTATAACGAAGAACGTATAACGTATAACGTATAACGTATAACGTATGACGTATAACGTATAATGTACAACGTTTAACGTATAACGTATAACGTATAACGTACAACGTATAACGTACAACGTATAACGTATAACGTATAACGTATAAGGTATGACCTATAACGTATAACGTATAACGTATAACGTATAACGTACAACGTATAACGTATAACGTATAACGTATAACGTATAACGTATAACGTATAACGTATAACGTATAACGTATAACGTATAACGTATAACGTATAACGTATAACGTATAACGTATAACGTATATCGCATGACGTATAACGCATAACGTATAACGTATAACGTATAACGTATAACGTATAACGTATAACGTATAACGTATAACGTATAACGTATAACGTATAACGTATAACGTATAACGTACAACGTATAACGTATAACGTATAACTTATAACGTATAACGTATAACGTATAACGTATAACGTATAACGTATAACGTATAACGTATAACGTATAACGTATAACGTATAACGTATAACGTATAACGTATAACGTATAACGTATAACGTATAGCGTATAACGTATAGCGTATAACGTATAACGTATAACGTATAACGTATAACGTATAACGTATAACGTATAACGTATAACGTATAACGTATAACGTATAACGTATAACGCATAACGTATAACGTATAACGTATAACGTATAACGGATAACGTATAACGTATAACGTACAACGTTTAACGTATAACGTATAACGTATAACGTGTAACGTATTACGTATAACGTATAACGTATAACGTATAACGTATAACGTATAACGTATAACATATAACGTGTAACGTATATCGTATAACGTATAACGTATAACGTATAACGTATAACGTATAACGTATAACGTATAACGTATAACGTGTAACGTATAACGTGTAACGTATAACGTATAACGTATAACGTATAACGTATAACGTGTAACGTATAACGTATAACGTATAACGTATAACGTATAACGCATAACGCACAACGTATAACGTATAACGTATAACGTATAACGTATAACGTATAACGTATAACGTATAACGTATAACGTATAACGTATAACGTATAACGTATAACGTATAACGTATAACGTATAACGTATAACGTATAACGTATAACGTATAACGTATAACGTATAACGTATAACGTACAACGTATAACGTATAACGTATAACGTATAACGTATAACGTATAACGTATAACGTATAACGTATAACGTATAACGTATAACGTATAACGTATAACGTATAACGTATAACGTATAACGTATAACGTATAACGTATTACGTATAACGTATAGCGTATAACGTATAGCGTATAACGTATAACGTATAACGTATAACGCATAACGTATAACGTATAACGTATAACGTACAACGTTTAACGTATAACGTATAACGTATAACGTGTAACGTATTACGTATCCGTATAACGTATAACGTATAACGTATAACGTATAACGTATAACGCATAACGTATAACGTATAACGTATAACGTGTAACGTATAACGTGTAACGTACAACGTTTAACGTATAACGTAGAACGTAGAACGTATAACGTAGAACGTATAACGTATAACGTATAACGTATGACGTATAACGTATAATGTACAACGTTTAACGTATAACGTATAACGTATAACGTAGAACGTATAACGTACAACGTATAACGTATAACGTATAACGTATAACGTATAACGTATAACGTATAACGTATAACGTATGACGTATAACGTACAACGTATAACGTACAACGAATATCGTATAACGTATAACGTATAACGTATAACGTATAACGTATAACGTATAACGTATAACGTATAACGTATAACGTATAACGTATAACGTATAACGTATAACGTATAACGTATAACGTATAACGTATAACGTATAACGTATAACGTATAACGTATAACGTATAACGTGTAACGTGTAACGTATAACGTATAACGTATAACGTATAACGTATAACGCATAACGTATAACGTATAACGTATAACGTATAACGTATAACGTATAACGTATAACGTATAACGTATAACGTATAACGTATAACGTATAACGTGTAGCGTATAACGCATAACGTATAACGTATAACGTATAACGTATAACGTATAACGTACAACGTTTAACGTATAACGTATAACGTATAACGTATAACGTATAACGTATAACGTATAACGTATAACGTATAACGTATAACGTATAACGTATAACGTATAACGTATAACGTACAACCTATAACGTATAACGTATGACGTATAACGTATAACGTATAACGTATAACGTATAACGTATAACGTATAACGTATAACGCATAACGTATAACGTATAACGTATAACGTATAACGTATAACGTACAACGTTTAACGTATAACGTATAACGTAGAACGTATAACGTATAACGTATAACGTATAACGTATGACGTATAACGTATAATGTACAACGTTTAAAGTATAACGTATAACGTATAACGTTGAACGTATAACGTACAACGTATAACGTACAACGTATAACGTATAACGTATAACGTATAGCGTATAACGTACAACGTTTAGCGTATAACGTATAACGTATAACGTATAACGTATAACGTATAACGTATAACGTATAACGTACAACGTATAACGTATAACGTATAACGTATATCCTATAACGCATAACGTATAACGTATAACGCATAACGTATAACGTATAACGTATACCGTATAACGCATAACGTATAACGTATAACGTATAACGTATAACGTATAACGTATAACGTATAACGTATAACGTATAACGTATAACGTATAACGTATAACGTATAACGTATAACGTATAACGTATAACGTATAACGTATAACGTATAACGTATAACGTATAACGTGTAACGTGTAACGTATAACGTATAACGTATAACGTATAACGTATAACGCATAACGTATAACGTATAACGTATAACGTATAACGTATAACGTATAACGTATAACGTATAACGTATAACGTATAACGTATAACGTATAACGTATAACGTATAGCGTATAACGCATAACGTATAACGTATAACGTACAACGTATAACGTATAACGTACAACGTTTAACGTATAACGTATAACGTATAACGTATAACGTATAACGTATAACGTATAACGTATAACGTATAACGTATAACGTATAACGTACAACCTATAACGTATAACGTACAACGTTTAACGTATAACGTATAACGTATAACGTAGAACGTATAACGTACAACGTATAACGTATAACGTATAACGTATAACGTATAACGTATAACGTATAACGTATAACGTATAACGTATGACGTATAACGTACAACGTATAACGTACAACGAATATCGTATAACGTATAACGTATAACGTATAACGTATAACGTATAACGTATAACGTATAACGTATAACGTATAACGTATAACGTATAACGTATAACGTATAACGTATAACGTATAACGTATAACGTATAACGTATAACGTATAACGTGTAACGTGTAACGTATAACGTATAACGTATAACGTATAACGTATAACGCATAACGTATAACGTATAACGTATAACGTATAACGTATAACGCATAACGTATAACGTATAACGTATAACGTATAACGTATAACGTATAACGTGTAACGTATAACGTATAACGTATAACGTATAACGTATAACGTGTAACGTGTAACGTATAACGTATAACGTATAACGTATAACGTATAACGCATAACGTATAACGTATAACGTGTAACGTATAACGTGTAACGTACAACGTTTAACGTATAACGTAGAACGTAGAACGTATAACGTAGAACGTATAACGTATAACGTATAACGTATGACGTATAACGTATAATGTACAACGTTTAACGTATAACGTATAACGTATAACGTAGAACGTATAACGTACAACGTATAACGTATAACGTATAACGTATAACGTATAACGTATAACGTATAACGTATAACGTATAACGTATGACGTATAACGTACAACGTATAACGTACAACGAATATCGTATAACGTATAACGTATAACGTATAACGTATAACGTATAACGTATAACGTATAACGTATAACGTATAACGTATAACGTATAACGTATAACGTATAACGTATAACGTATAACGTATAACGTATAACGTATAACGTATAACGTGTAACGTGTAACGTATAACGTATAACGTATAACGTATAACGTATAACGCATAACGTATAACGTATAACGTATAACGTATAACGTATAACGCATAACGTATAACGTATAACGTATAACGTATAACGTATAACGTATAACGTGTAACGTATAACGTATAACGTATAACGTATAACGTATAACGTGTAACGTGTAACGTATAACGTATAACGTATAACGTATAACGTATAACGCATAACGTATAACGTATAACGTATAACGTATAACGTATAACGTATAACGTATAACGTATAACGTATAACGTATAACGTATAACGTATAACGTATAGCGTATAACGCATAACGTATAACGTATAACGTATAACGTATAACGTATAACGTATAACGTATAACGTATAACGTATAACGTATAACGTATAACGTATAACGTGTAACGTGTAACGTATAACGTATAACGTATAACGTATAACGTATAACGCATAACGTATAACGTATAACGTATAACGTATAACGTATAACGTATAACGTATAACGTATAACGTATAACGTATAACGTATAACGTATAACGTATAACGTATAGCGTATAACGCATAACGTATAACGTATAACGTACAACGTATAACGTATAACGTACAACGTTTAACGTATAACGTATAACGTATAACGTATAACGTATAACGTATAACGTATAACGTATAACGTATAACGTATAACGTATAACGTATAACGTATAACGTATAACGTATAACGTATAACGTATAACGTATAACGTATAACGCATAACGTATAACGTATAACGTATAACGTATAACGTATAACGTACAACGTTTAACGTATAACGTATAACGTAGAACGTATAACGTATAACGTATAACGTATAACGTATGACGTATAACGTATAATGTACAACGTTTAAAGTATAACGTATAACGTATAACGTTGAACGTATAACGTACAACGTATAACGTATAACGTATAACGTATAACGTATAACGTATAACGTATAGCGTATAACGTACAACGTTTAGCGTATAACGTATAACGTATAACGTATAACGTATAACGTATAACGTATAACGTATAACGTACAACGTATAACGTATAACGTATATCCTATAACGCATAACGTATAACGTATAACGTATAACGCATAACGTATAACGTATAACGTATACCGTATAACGCATAACGTATAACGTATAACGTATAACGTATAACGTATAGCGTATAACGTATAGCGTATAACGATTAACGTAAAACGTATGACGTATTACATATTACGTATAACGTATAACGTATAACGTATAACGTATAACGTATAACGTATAACGTATAACATATAACGTATAACGTATAACGTATAACGTATAACGTATAACGTATAACGTATAACGTATAACGTATAACGTATAACGTATAACGTATAACGTATAACGTATAACGTATAACGTATAACGTATAACGTATAACGTATAACGTATAACGTAGAACGTATAACCTATAACGTATAACGTATAACGTATGACGTATAACGTATAATGTACAACGTTTAACGTATAACGTATAACGTATAACGTAAAACGTATAACGTATAACGTATAACGTATAACGTATAACGTATAACGTATAACGTATAACGTATAACGTATAACGTATAACGTATAACGTATAACGTATAACGTATAACGTATAACGTATAACGTATAACGTATAACGTGTAACGTATAACGCATAACGTATAACGTATAACGTATAACGCATAACGTATAACGTATAACGTATAACGTATAACGTATAACGCATAACGTATAACGTATAACGTATAACGTACAACGTTTAACGTACAACGTATAACGTATAACGTGTAACGTATTACGTATAACGTATAACGTATAACGTATAACGTATAACGCATAACGTATAACGCATAACGTATAACGTATAACGTATAACGTGTAACGTATAACGTGTAACGTACAACGTTTAACGTATAACGTAGAACGTAGAACGTATAACGTAGAACGTATAACGTATAACGTATAACGTATGACGTATAACGTATAATGTACAACGTTTAACGTATAACGTATAACGTATAACGTAGAACGTATAACGTACAACGTATAACGTATAACGTATAACGTATAACGTATAACGTATAACGTATAACGTATAACGTATAACGTATGACGTATAACGTACAACGTATAACGTACAACGAATATCGTATAACGTATAACGTATAACGTATAACGTATAACGTATAACGTATAACGTATAACGTATAACGTATAACGTATAACGTATAACGTATAACGTATAACGTATAACGTATAACGTATAACGTATAACGTATAACGTATAACGTGTAACGTGTAACGTATAACGTATAACGTATAACGTATAACGTATAACGCATAACGTATAACGTATAACGTATAACGTATAACGTATAACGCATAACGTATAACGTATAACGTATAACGTATAACGTATAACGTATAACGTGTAACGTATAACGTATAACGTATAACGTATAACGTATAACGTGTAACGTGTAACGTATAACGTATAACGTATAACGTATAACGTATAACGCATAACGTATAACGTATAACGTATAACGTATAACGTATAACGTATAACGTATAACGTATAACGTATAACGTATAACGTATAACGTATAACGTATAGCGTATAACGCATAACGTATAACGTACAACGAATATCGTATAACGTATAACGTATAACGTATAACGTATAACGTATAACGTATAACGTATAACGTATAACGTATAACGTATAACGTATAACGTATAACGTATAACGTATAACGTATAACGTATAACGTATAACGTATAACGTATAACGTGTAACGTGTAACGTATAACGTATAACGTATAACGTATAACGTATAACGCATAACGTATAACGTATAACGTATAACGTATAACGTATAACGTATAACGTATAACGTATAACGTATAACGTATAACGTATAACGTATAACGTATAGCGTATAACGCATAACGTATAACGTATAACGTATAACGTATAACGTATAACGTACAACGTTTAACGTATAACGTATAACGTATAACGTATAAGGTATAACGTATAACGTATAACGTATAACGTATAACGTATAACGTATAACGTATAACGTATAACGTATAACGTACAACCTATAACGTATAACGTATGACGTATAACGTATAACGTATAACGTATAACGTATAACGTATAACGTATAACGTATAACGCATAACGTATAACGTATAACGTATAACGTATAACGTATAACGTACAACGTTTAACGTATAACGTATAACGTAGAACGTATAACGTATAACGTATAACGTATAACGTATGACGTATAACGTATAATGTACAACGTTTAAAGTATAACGTATAACGTATAACGTTGAACGTATAACGTACAACGTATAACGTATAACGTATAACGTATAACGTATAACGTATAGCGTATAACGTACAACGTTTAGCGTATAACGTATAACGTATAACGTATAACGTATAACGTATAACGTATAACGTATAACGTACAACGTATAACGTATAACGTATAACGTATATCCTATAACGCATAACGTATAACGTATAACGCATAACGTATAACGTATAACGTATACCGTATAACGCATAACGTATAACGTATAACGTATAACGTATAACGTATAACGTATAACGTATAACGTATAACGTATAACGTATAACGTATAACGTATAACGTATAACGTATAACGTATAACGTATAACGTATAACGTATAACGTATAACGTATAACGTATAACGTATAACGTATAACGTATAACGTGTAACGTGTAACGTATAACGTATAACGTATAACGTATAACGTATAACGCATAACGTATAACGTATAACGTATAACGTATAACGTATAACGTATAACGTATAACGTATAACGTATAACGTATAACGTATAACGTATAACGTATAACGTATAGCGTATAACGCATAACGTATACGTATAACGTACAACGTATAACGTATAACGTACAACGTTTAACGTATAACGTATAACGTATAACGTATAACGTATAACGTATAACGTATAACGTATAACGTATAACGTATAACGTATAACGTATACGTATAACGTATAACGTATAACGTATAACGTATAACGTATAACGTATAACGCATAACGTATAACGTATAACGTATAACGTATAACGTATAACGTACAACGTTTAACGTATAACGTATAACGTAGAACGTATAACGTATAACGTATAACGTATAACGTATGACGTATAACGTATAATGTACAACGTTTAAAGTATAACGTATAACGTATAACGTTGAACGTATAACGTACAACGTATAACGTATAACGTATAACGTATAACGTATAACGTATAACGTATAGCGTATAACGTACAACGTTTAGCGTATAACGTATAACGTATAACGTATAACGTATAACGTATAACGTATAACGTATAACGTACAACGTATAACGTATAACGTATATCCTATAACGCATAACGTATAACGTATAACGTATAACGCATAACGTATAACGTATAACGTATACCGTATAACGCATAACGTATAACGTATAACGTATAACGTATAACGTATAGCGTATAACGTATAGCGTATATAACGATTAACGTAAAACGTATGACGTATTACATATTACGTATAACGTATAACGTATAACGTATAACGTATAACGTATAACGTATAACGTATAACATATAACGTATAACGTATAACGTATAACGTATAACGTATAACGTATAACGTATAACGTATAACGTATAACGTATAACGTATAACGTATAACGTATAACGTATAACGTATAACGTATAACGTATAACGTATAACGTATAACGTATAACGTAGAACGTATAACCTATAACGTATAACGTATAACGTATGACGTATAACGTATAATGTACAACGTTTAACGTATAACGTATAACGTAAAACGTATAACGTATAACGTATAACGTATAACGTATAACGTATAACGTATAACGTATAACGTATAACGTATAACGTATAACGTATAACGTATAACGTATATCGCATGACGTATAACGCATAACGTATAACGTATAACGTATAACGTATAACGTATAACGTATAACGTATAACGTATAACGTATAACGAAAAACGTATAACGTATAACGTATAAGGTATGACCTATAACGTATAACGTATAACGTATAACGTATAACGTATAACGTATAACGTATAACGTATAACTTATAACGTATAACGTATAACGTGTAACGTATAACGTATAACGTATAACGTATAACGTATAACGTATAACGTATAACGTATAACGTATAACGTATAACGTATAACGTATAACGTATAACGTATAACGTATAACGTATAACGTATAACGTATAACGTATAACGTATAACGTATAACGTATAACGTATAACGTATAACGTATAACGTATAACGTATAACGTATAACGTATAACGTATAACGTATAACGTATAACGTATAACGTATAACGTATAACGTATAACGTATAACGTATAACGTATAGCGTATAACGTATAACGTATAACGTATAACGTATAACGTATAACGTATAACGTATAACGTATAACGTATAACGTATAACGTATAACGTATAACGTGTAACGTATAACGTATAACGTATAACGTATAACGTATAACGCATAACGTATAACGTATAACGTATAACGTATAACGTATAACGTATAACGTATAACGTATAACGTATCTCGCATGACGTATAACGAAGAACGTATAACGTATAACGTATAACGTATAACGTATGACGTATAACGTATAATGTACAACGTTTAACGTATAACGTATAACGTATAACGTACAACGTATAACGTACAACGTATAACGTATAACGTATAACGTATAAGGTATGACCTATAACGTATAACGTATAACGTATAACGTATAACGTACAACGTATAACGTATAACGTATAACGTATAACGTATAACGTATAACGTATAACGTATAACGTATAACGTATAACGTATAACGTATAACGTATAACGTATAACGTATAACGTATATCGCATGACGTATAACGCATAACGTATAACGTATAACGTATAACGTATAACGTATAACGTATAACGTATAACGTATAACGAAAAACGTATAACGTATAACGTATAAGGTATGACCTATAACGTATAACGTATAACGTATAACGTATAACGTATAACGTATAACGTATAACGTATAACTTATAACGTATAACGTATAACGTATAACGTATAACGTATAACGTATAACGTATAACGTATAACGTATAACGTATAACGTATAACGTATAACGTATAACGTATAACGTATAACGTATAACGTATAACGTATAACGTATAACGTATAACGTATAACGTATAACGTATAACGTATAACGTATAACGTATAACGTATAACGTATAACGTATAACGTATAACGTATAACGTATAACGTATAACGTATAACGTATAACGTATAACGTATAACATATAGCGTATAACGTATAACGTATAACGTATAACGTATAACGTATAACGTATAACGTGTAACGTATAACGTATAACGTATAACGTATAACGTATAACGTGTAACGTATAACGTATAACGTATAACGTATAACGTATAACGCATAACGTATAACGTATAACGTATAACGTATAACGTATAACGTATATCGCATGACGTATAACGAAGAACGTATAACGTATAACGTATAACGTATAACGTATGACGTATAACGTATAATGTACAACGTTTAACGTATAACGTATAACGTATAACGTACAACGTATAACGTACAACGTATAACGTATAACGTATAACGTATAAGGTATGACCTATAACGTATAACGTATAACGTATAACGTATAACGTATAACGTATAACGTATAACGTACAACGTATAACGTATAACGTATAACTTATAACGTATAACGTATAACGTATAACGTATAACGTATAACGTATAACGTATAACGTATAACGTATAACGTATAACGTATAACGTATAACGTATAACGTATAACGTATAACGTATAACGTATAACGTATAGCGTATAACGTATAGCGTATAACGTATAACGTATAACGTATAACGTGTAACGTATAACGTGTAACGTATAACGTATAACGTATAACGTATAACGTATAACGTGTAACGTATAACGTATAACGTATAACGTATAACGTATAACGCATAACGCACAACGTATAACGTATAACGTATAACGTATAACGTATAACGTATAACGTATAACGTATAACGTATAATGTATAACGTATAACGTATAACGTATAACGTATAACGTATAACGTATAACGTATAACGTATAACGTATAACGTATAACGTATAACGTATAACGTATAACGTATAACGTATAGCGTATAACGTATAGCGTATAACGTATAACGTATAACGTATAACGTACAACGTCTAACGTATAATGTATAACGTATAACGTATAACGTACAACGTATAACGTATAACGTATAACGTATAACGTATAACGTATAACGTATAACGTATAACGTATAACGTATCACGTATAACGTATGACGTATAACGTATAACGAATAACGTATAACGTACAACGATCAACGTACAACGATTAACGTATAACGTATAACGTATAACGTGTAACGTATAACGTATAACGTATAACGTATAACGTATAACGCATAACGTATAACGTATAACGTATAACGTATAACGTATAACGTATAACGTATAACGTATAACGTATAACGTATATCGCATGACGTATAACGAAGAACGTATAACGTATAACGTATAACGTATAACGTATGACGTATAACGTATAATGTACAACGTTTAACGTATAACGTATAACGTATATCGTATAACGTATAACGTATAACGTGTAACGTATAACGTATAACGTATAACGTATAACGTATAACGTATAACGTATAACGTATAACGTATAACGTATAACGTATAACGTATAACGTGTAACGTATAACGCATAACGTATAACGTATAACGTATAACGCATAACGTATAACGTATAACGTATAACGTATAACGTATAACGTATAACGCATAACGTATAACGTATAACGTATAACGTACAACGTTTAACGTATAACGTATAACGTATAACGTGTAACGTATTACGTATAACGTATAACGTATAACGTATAACGTATAACGCATAACGTATAACGTATAACGTATAACGTACAACGTTTAACGTATAACGTATAACGTATAACGTGTAACGTATTACGTATAACGTATAACGTGTAACGTATAACGTATAACGTATAACGTATAACGCATAACGTATAACGTATAACGTATAACGTGTAACGTATAACGTATAACGTATAACGTATAACGTATAACGTATAACGTATAACGTATAACGTATAACGTATAACGTATAACGTATAACGTATAACGTATAACGTATAACGTATAACGTATAACGTATAACGTATAACGTATAACGTATAACGTATAACGTATAACGTATAACGTATAACGTATAACGTATAACGCATAACGTATAACGTATAACGTATAACGTATAACGTATAACGGATAACGTATAACGTATAACGTACAACGTTTCACGTATAACGTATAACGTAGAACGTATAACCTATAACGTATAACGTATAACGTATGACGTATAACGTATAATGTACAACGTTTAACGTATAACGTATAACGTAAAACGTATAACGTATAACGTATAACGTATAACGTATAACGTATAACGTATAACGTATCTCGCATGACGTATAACGAAGAACGTATAACGTATAACGTATAACGTATAACGTATGACGTATAACGTATAATGTACAACGTTTAACGTATAACGTATAACGTATAACGTACAACGTATAACGTACAACGTATAACGTATAACGTATAACGTATAAGGTATGACCTATAACGTATAACGTATAACGTATAACGTATAACGTACAACGTATAACGTATAACGTATAACGTATAACGTATAACGTATAACGTATAACGTATAACGTATAACGTATAACGTATAACGTATAACGTATAACGTATAACGTATAACGTATATCGCATGACGTATAACGCATAACGTATAACGTATAACGTATAACGTATAACGTATAACGTATAACGTATAACGTATAACGTATAACGTATAACGTATAACGTATAACGTATAACGTATAACGTACAACGTATAACGTATAACGTATAACTTATAACGTATAACGTATAACGTATAACGTATAACGTATAACGTATAACGTATAACGTATAACGTATAACGTATAACGTATAACGTATAACGTATAACGTATAACGTATAACGTATAACGTATAGCGTATAACGTATAGCGTATAACGTATAACGTATAACGTATAACGTATAACGTATAACGTATAACGTATAACGTATAACGTATAACGTATAACGCATAACGTATAACGTATAACGTATAACGTATAACGGATAACGTATAACGTATAACGTACAACGTTTAACGTATAACGTATAACGTATAACGTGTAACGTATTACGTATAACGTATAACGTATAACGTATAACGTATAACGTATAACGTATAACGTATAACGTGTAACGTATAACGTATAACGTATAACGTATAACGTATAACGTATAACGTATAACGTATAACGTATAACGTATAACGTGTAACGTATAACGTGTAACGTATAACGTATAACGTATAACGTATAACGTATAACGTGTAACGTATAACGTATAACGTATAACGTATAACGTATAACGCATAACGCACAACGTATAACGTATAACGTATAACGTATAACGTATAACGTATAACGTATAACGTATAACGTATAACGTATAACGTATAACGTATAACGTATAACGTATAACGTATAACGTATAACGTATAACGTATAACGTATAACGTATAACGTATAACGTATAACGTATAACGTACAACGTATAACGTATAACGTATAACTTATAACGTATAACGTATAACGTATAACGTATAACGTATAACGTATAACGTATAACGTATAACGTATAACGTATAACGTATAACGTATAACGTATAACGTATAACGTATAGCGTATAACGTATAGCGTATAACGTATAACGTATAACGTATAACGCATAACGTATAACGTATAACGTATAACGTACAACGTTTAACGTATAACGTATAACGTATAACGTGTAACGTATTACGTATAACGTATAACGTATAACGTATAACGTATAACGTATAACGTATAACGCATAACGTATAACGTATAACGTATAACGTGTAACGTATAACGTGTAACGTACAACGTTTAACGTATAACGTAGAACGTAGAACGTATAACGTAGAACGTATAACGTATAACGTATAACGTATGACGTATAACGTATAATGTACAACGTTTAACGTATAACGTATAACGTATAACGTAGAACGTATAACGTACAACGTATAACGTATAACGTATAACGTATAACGTATAACGTATAACGTATAACGTATAACGTATGACGTATAACGTACAACGTATAACGTACAACGAATATCGTATAACGTATAACGTATAACGTATAACGTATAACGTATAACGTATAACGTATAACGTATAACGTATAACGTATAACGTATAACGTATAACGTATAACGTATAACGTATAACGTATAACGTATAACGTATAACGTATAACGTATAACGTATAACGTGTAACGTGTAACGTATAACGTATAACGTATAACGTATAACGTATAACGCATAACGTATAACGTATAACGTATAACGTATAACGTATAACGTATAACGTATAACGTATAACGTATAACGTATAACGTATAACGTATAACGTATAGCGTATAACGCATAACGTATAACGTATAACGTATAACGTATAACGTATAACGTACAACGTTTAACGTATAACGTATAACGTATAACGTATAACGTATAACGTATAACGTATAACGTATAACGTATAACGTATAACGTATAACGTATAACGTATAACGTATAACGTACAACCTATAACGTATAACGTATGACGTATAACGTATAACGTATAACGTATAACGTATAACGTATAACGTATAACGTATAACGCATAACGTATAACGTATAACGTATAACGTATAACGTATAACGTACAACGTTTAACGTATAACGTATAACGTAGAACGTATACCGTATAACGTATAACGTATAACGTATGACGTATAACGTATAATGTACAACGTTTAAAGTATAACGTATAACGTATAACGTTGAACGTATAACGTACAACGTATAACGTATAACGTATAACGTATAACGTATAACGTATAGCGTATAACGTACAACGTTTAGCGTATAACGTATAACGTATAACGTATAACGTATAACGTATAACGTATAACGTATAACGTACAACGTATAACGTATAACGTATAACGTATATCCTATAACGCATAACGTATAACGTATAACGCATAACGTATAACGTATAACGTATACCGTATAACGCATAACGTATAACGTATAACGTATAACGTATAACGTATAACGTATAACGTATAACGTATAACGTATAACGTATAACGTATAACGTATAACGTATAACGTATAACGTATAACGTATAACGTATAACGTATAACGTATAACGTATAACGTATAACGTATAACGTATAACGTATAACGTGTAACGTGTAACGTATAACGTATAACGTATAACGTATAACGTATAACGCATAACGTATAACGTATAACGTATAACGTATAACGTATAACGTATAACGTATAACGTATAACGTATAACGTATAACGTATAACGTATAACGTATAACGTATAGCGTATAACGCATAACGTATAACGTATAACGTACAACGTATAACGTATAACGTACAACGTTTAACGTATAACGTATAACGTATAACGTATAACGTATAACGTATAACGTATAACGTATAACGTATAACGTATAACGTATAACGTATAACGTATAACGTATAACGTACAACCTATAACGTATAACGTATAACGTATAACGTATAACGTATAACGTATAACGTATAACGTATAACGTATAACGTATAACGCATAACGTATAACGTATAACGTATAACGTATAACGTATAACGTACAACGTTTAACGTATAACGTATAACGTAGAACGTATAACGTATAACGTATAACGTATAACGTATGACGTATAACGTATAATGTACAACGTTTAAAGTATAACGTATAACGTATAACGTTGAACGTATAACGTACAACGTATAACGTATAACGTATAACGTATAACGTATAACGTATAACGTATAGCGTATAACGTACAACGTTTAGCGTATAACGTATAACGTATAACGTATAACGTATAACGTATAACGTATAACGTATAACGTACAACGTATAACGTATAACGTATATCCTATAACGCATAACGTATAACGTATAACGTATAACGCATAACGTATAACGTATAACGTATACCGTATAACGCATAACGTATAACGTATAACGTATAACGTATAACGTATAGCGTATAACGTATAGCGTATAACGATTAACGTAAAACGTATGACGTATTACATATTACGTATAACGTATAACGTATAACGTATAACGTATAACGTATAACGTATAACATATAACGTATAACGTATAACGTATAACGTATAACGTATAACGTATAACGTATAACGTATAACGTATAACGTATAACGTATAACGTATAACGTATAACGTATAACGTATAACGTATAACGTATAACGTATAACGTATAACGTATAACGTATAACGTATAACGTATAACGTATAACGTATAACGTATAACGTATAACGTATAACGTATAACGTATAACGTATAACGTATAACGTATAACGTATAACGTATAACGTATAACGTATAACGTATAACGTATAACGTATATCGTATAACGTATAACGTATAACGTGTAACGTATAACGTATAACGTATAACGTATAACGTATAACGTATAACGTATAACGTATAACGTATAACGTATAACGTATAACGTATAACGTGTAACGTATAACGCATAACGTATAACGTATAACGTATAACGCATAACGTATAACGTATAACGTATAACGTATAACGTATAACGCATAACGTATAACGTATAACGTATAACGTACAACGTTTAACGTACAACGTATAACGTATAACGTGTAACGTATTACGTATAACGTATAACGTATAACGTATAACGTATAACGCATAACGTATAACGCATAACGTATAACGTATAACGTATAACGTGTAACGTATAACGTGTAACGTACAACGTTTAACGTATAACGTAGAACGTAGAACGTATAACGTAGAACGTATAACGTATAACGTATAACGTATGACGTATAACGTATAATGTACAACGTTTAACGTATAACGTATAACGTATAACGTAGAACGTATAACGTACAACGTATAACGTATAACGTATAACGTATAACGTATAACGTATAACGTATAACGTATAACGTATGACGTATAACGTACAACGTATAACGTACAACGAATATCGTATAACGTATAACGTATAACGTATAACGTATAACGTATAACGTATAACGTATAACGTATAACGTATAACGTATAACGTATAACGTATAACGTATAACGTATAACGTATAACGTATAACGTATAACGTATAACGTATAACGTATAACGTGTAACGTGTAACGTATAACGTATAACGTATAACGTATAACGTATAACGCATAACGTATAACGTATAACGTATAACGTATAACGTATAACGTATAGCGTATAACGTATAACGTATAACGTATAACGTATAACGTATAACGTGTAACGTGTAACGTATAACGTATAACGTATAACGTATAACGTATAACGCATAACGTATAACGTATAACGTATAACGTATAACGTATAACGTATAACGTATAACGTATAACGTATAGCGTATAACGCATAACGTATAACGTATAACGTATAACGTATAACGTATAACGTACAACGTTTAACGTATAACGTATAACGTATAACGTATAACGTATAACGTATAACGTATAACGTATAACGTATAACGTATAACGTATAACGTATAACGTATAACGTATAACGTACAACCTATAACGTATAACGTATGACGTATAACGTATAACGTATAACGTATAACGTATAACGTATAACGTATAACGTATAACGCATAACGTATAACGTATAACGTATAACGTATAACGTATAACGTACAACGTTTAACGTATAACGTATAACGTAGAACGTATAACGTATAACGTATAACGTATAACGTATGACGTATAACGTATAATGTACAACGTTTAAAGTATAACGTATAACGTATAACGTTGAACGTATAACGTACAACGTATAACGTATAACGTATAACGTATAACGTATAACGTATAGCGTATAACGTACAACGTTTAGCGTATAACGTATAACGTATAACGTATAACGTATAACGTATAACGTATAACGTATAACGTACAACGTATAACGTATAACGTATAACGTATATCCTATAACGCATAACGTATAACGTATAACGCATAACGTATAACGTATAACGTATACCGTATAACGCATAACGTATAACGTATAACGTATAACGTATAACGTATAACGTATAACGTATAACGTATAACGTATAACGTATAACGTATAACGTATAACGTATAACGTATAACGTATAACGTATAACGTATAACGTATAACGTATAACGTATAACGTATAACGTGTAACGTGTAACGTATAACGTATAACGTATAACGTATAACGTATAACGCATAACGTATAACGCATAACGTATAACGTATAACGTATAACGTATAACGTATAACGTATAACGTATAACGTATAACGTATAACGTATAACGTATAACGTATAACGTATAGCGTATAACGCATAACGTATAACGCATAACGTACAACGTATAACGTATAACGTACAACGTTTAACGTATAACGTATAACGTATAACGTATAACGTATAACGTATAACGTATAACGTATAACGTATAACGTATAACGTATAACGTATAACGTATAACGTATAACGTATAACGTATAACGTATAACGTATAACGTATAACGTATAACGTATAACGTATAACGTATAACGTATAACGTATAACGTGTAACGTATAACGTATAACGTATAACGTATAACGTATAACGTATAACGTATAACGTATAACGTATAACGTATAACGTATAACGTATAACGTATAACGTATAACGTGTAACGTATAACGCATAACGTATAACGTATAACGTATAACGCATAACGTATAACGTATAACGTATAACGTATAACGTATAACGCATAACGTATAACGTATAACGTATAACGTACAACGTTTAACGTACAACGTATAACGTATAACGTGTAACGTATTACGTATAACGTATAACGTATAACGTATAACTTATAACGCATAACGTATAACGCATAACGTATAACGTATAACGTATAACGTGTAACGTATAACGTGTAACGTACAACGTTTAACGTATAACGTAGAACGTAGAACGTATAACGTAGAACGTATAACGTATAACGTATAACGTATGACGTATAACGTATAATGTACAACGTTTAACGTATAACGTATAACGTATAACGTAGAACGTATAACGTACAACGTATAACGTATAACGTATAACGTATAACGTATAGCGTATAACGTATAGCGTATAACGATTAACGTAAAACGTATGACGTATTACATATTACGTATAACGCATAACGTATAACGTATAACGTATAACGTATAACGTATAACGTATAACGTATAACGTATAACGTATAGCGTATAACGTATAACGTATAACGTATAACGTATAACGTATAACGTATAACGTACAACGTATAACGTATAACGTATATCCTATAACGCATAACGTATAACGTATAACGTATAACGCATAACGTATAACGTATAACGTATACCGTATAACGCATAACGTATAACGTATAACGTATAACGTATAACGTATAGCGTATAACGTATAGCGTATAACGATTAACGTAAAACGTATGACGTATTACATATTACGTATAACGTATAACGTATAACGTATAACGTATAACGTATAACGTATAACATATAACGTATAACGTATAACGTATAACGTATAACGTATAACGTATAACGTATAACGTATAACGTATAACGTATAACGTATAACGTATAACGTATAACGTATAACGTATAACGTATAACGTATAACGTATAACGTATAACGTATAACGTATAACGTATAACGTATAACGTATAACGTATAACGTATAACGTATAACGTATAACGTATAACGTATAACGTATAACGTATAACGTATAACGTATAACGTATAACGTATAACGTATAACGTATAACGTATATCGTATAACGTATAACGTATAACGTGTAACGTATAACGTATAACGTATAACGTATAACGTATAACGTATAACGTATAACGTATAACGTATAACGTATAACGTATAACGTATAACGTATAACGTGTAACGTATAACGCATAACGTATAACGTATAACGTATAACGCATAACGTATAACGTATAACGTATAACGTATAACGTATAACGCATAACGTATAACGTATAACGTATAACGTACAACGTTTAACGTACAACGTATAACGTATAACGTGTAACGTATTACGTATAACGTATAACGTATAACGTATAACGTATAACGCATAACGTATAACGCATAACGTGTAACGTATAACGTATAACGTGTAACGTATAACGTGTAACGTACAACGTTTAACGTATAACGTAGAACGTAGAACGTATAATGTAGAACGTATAACGTATAACGTATAACGTATGACGTATAACGTATAATGTACAACGTTTAACGTATAACGTATAACGTATAACGTAGAACGTATAACGTACAACGTATAACGTATAACGTATAACGTATAACGTATAACGTATAACGTATAACGTATAACGTATGACGTATAACGTACAACGTATAACGTACAACGAATATCGTATAACGTATAACGTATAACGTATAACGTATAACGTATAACGTATAACGTATAACGTATAACGTATAACGTATAACGTATAACGTATAACGTATAACGTATAACGTATAACGTATAACGTATAACGTATAACGTATAACGTGTAACGTGTAACGTATAACGTATAACGTATAACGTATAACGTATAACGCATAACGTATAACGTATAACGTATAACGTATAACGTATAACGTATAACGTATAACGTATAACGTATAACGTATAACGTATAACGTATAACGTATAGCGTATAACGCATAACGTATAACGTATAACGTATAACGTATAACGTATAACGTACAACGTTTAACGTATAACGTATAACGTATAACGTATAACGTATAACGTATAACGTATAACGTATAACGTATAACGTATAACGTATAACGTATAACGTATAACGTATAACGTACAACCTATAACGTATAACGTATGACGTATAACGTATAACGTATAACGTATAACGTATAACGTATAACGTATAACGTAGAACGTATAACGTATAACGCATAACGTATAACGTATAACGTATAACGTATAACGTATAACGTATAACGTACAACGTTTAACGTATAACGTATAACGTAGAACGTATAACGTATAACGTATAACGTATAACGTATGACGTATAACGTATAATGTACAACGTTTAAAGTATAACGTATAACGTATAACGTTGAACGTATAACGTACAACGTATAACGTATAACGTATAACGTATAACGTATAACGTATAGCGTATAACGTACAACGTTTAGCGTATAACGTATAACGTATAACGTATAACGTATAACGTATAACGTATAACGTATAACGTATAACGTACAACGTATAACGTATAACGTATATCCTATAACGCATAACGTATAACGTATAACGCATAACGTATAACGTATAACGTATACCGTATAACGCATAACGTATAACGTATAACGTATAACGTATAACGTATAACGTATAACGTATAACGTATAACGTATAACGTATAACGTATAACGTATAACGTATAACGTATAACGTATAACGTATAACGTATAACGTATAACGTATAACGTATAACGTATAACGTGTAACGTGTAACGTATAACGTATAACGTATAACGTATAACGTATAACGCATAACGTATAACGTATAACGTATAACGTATAACGTATAACGTATAACGTATAACGTATAACGTATAACGTATAACGTATAACGTATAACGTATAACGTATAGCGTATAACGCATAACGTATAACGTATAACGTACAACGTATAACGTATAACGTACAACGTTTAACGTATAACGTATAACGTATAACGTATAACGTATAACGTATAACGTATAACGTATAACGTATAACGTATAACGTATAACGTATAACGTATAACGTATAACGTACAACCTATAACGTATAACGTATAACGTATAACGTATAACGTATAACGTATAACGTATAACGTATATCGCATGACGTATAACGAAGAACGTATAACGTATAACGTATAACGTATAACGTATGACGTAGAACGTATAATGTACAACGTTTAACGTATAACGTATAACGTATAACGTACAACGTATAACGTACAACGTATAACGTATAACGTATAACGTATAAGGTATGACCTATAACGTATAACGTATAACGTATAACGTATAACGTACAACGTATAACGTATAACGTATAACTTATAACGTATAACGTATAACGTATAACGTATAACGTATAACGTATAACGTATAACGTATAACGTATAACGTATAACGTATAACGTATAACGTATAACGTATAACGTATAACGTATAACGTATAGCGTATAACGTATAGCGTATAACGTATAACGTATAACGTATAACGTATAACGTATAACGTATAACGTATAACGTATAACGTATAACGCATAACGTATAACGTATAACGTATAACGTATAACGGATAACGTATAACGTATAACGTACAACGTTTAACGTATAACGTATAACGTATAACGTGTAACGTATTACGTATAACGTATAACGTATAACGTATAACGTATAACGTATAACGTATAACATATAACGTATAACGCATAACGTATAACGTATAACGTATAACGTATAACGTATAACGTATAACGTATAACGTATAACGTATAACGTATAACGTATAACGTATAACGTATAGCGTATAACGCATAACGTATAACGTATAACGTATAACGTATAACGTATAACGTACAACGTTTAACGTATAACGTATAACGTATAACGTATAACGTATAACGTATAACGTATAACGTATAACGTATAACGTATAACGTATAACGTATAACGTATAACGTATAACGTACAACCTATAACGTATAACGTATGACGTATAACGTATAACGTATAACGTATAACGTATAACGTATAACGTATAACGTATAACGTATAACGTATAACGCATAACGTATAACGTATAACGTATAACGTATAACGTATAACGTATAACGTACAACGTTTAACGTATAACGTATAACGTAGAACGTATAACGTATAACGTATAACGTATAACGTATGACGTATAACGTATAATGTACAACGTTTAAAGTATAACGTATAACGTATAACGTTGAACGTATAACGTACAACGTATAACGTATAACGTATAACGTATAACGTATAACGTATAGCGTATAACGTACAACGTTTAGCGTATAACGTATAACGTATAACGTATAACGTATAACGTATAACGTATAACGTATAACGTATAACGTACAACGTATAACGTATAACGTATATCCTATAACGCATAACGTATAACGTATAACGCATAACGTATAACGTATAACGTATACCGTATAACGCATAACGTATAACGTATAACGTATAACGTATAACGTATAACGTATAACGTATAACGTATAACGTATAACGTATAACGTATAACGTATAACGTATAACGTATAACGTATAACGTATAACGTATAACGTATAACGTATAACGTATAACGTATAACGTGTAACGTGTAACGTATAACGTATAACGTATAACGTATAACGTATAACGCATAACGTATAACGTATAACGTATAACGTATAACGTATAACGTATAACGTATAACGTATAACGTATAACGTATAACGTATAACGTATAACGTATAACGTATAGCGTATAACGCATAACGTATAACGTATAACGTACAACGTATAACGTATAACGTACAACGTTTAACGTATAACGTATAACGTATAACGTATAACGTATAACGTATAACGTATAACGTATAACGTATAACGTATAACGTATAACGTATAACGTATAACGTATAACGTACAACCTATAACGTATAACGTATAACGTATAACGTATAACGTATAACGTATAACGTATAACGTATATCGCATGACGTATAACGAAGAACGTATAACGTATAACGTATAACGTATAACGTATGACGTATAACGTATAATGTACAACGTTTAACGTATAACGTATAACGTATAACGTACAACGTATAACGTACAACGTATAACGTATAACGTATAACGTATAAGGTATGACCTATAACGTATAACGTATAACGTATAACGTATAACGTACAACGTATAACGTATAACGTATAACGTATAACTTATAACGTATAACGTATAACGTATAACGTATAACGTATAACGTATAACGTATAACGTATAACGTATAACGTATAACGTATAACGTATAACGTATAACGTATAACGTATAACGTATAACGTATAACGTATAGCGTATAACGTATAGCGTATAACGTATAACGTATAACGTATAACGTATAACGTATAACGTATAACGTATAACGTATAACGTATAACGCATAACGTATAACGTATAACGTATAACGTATAACGGATAACGTATAACGTATAACGTACAACGTTTAAAGTATAACGTATAACGTATAACGTGTAACGTATTACGTATAACGTATAACGTATAACGTATAACGTATAACGTATAACGTATAACGTATAACGTATAACGTACAACGTTTAACGTATAACGTATAACGTAGAACGTATAACGTATAACGTATAACGTATAACGTATGACGTATAACGTATAATGTACAACGTTTAAAGTATAACGTATAACGTATAACGTTGAACGTATAACGTACAACGTATAACGTATAACGTATAACGTATAACGTATAACATATAACGTGTAACGTATAACGTATAACGTATAACGTATAACGTATAACGTATGACGTATAACGTATAATGTACAACGTTTAAAGTATAACGTATAACGTATAACGTTGAACGTATAACGTACAACGTATAACGTATAACGTATAACGTATAACGTATAACGTATAACATATAACGTGTAACGTATAACGTATAACGTATAACGTATAACGTATAACGTATAACGTATAACGTATAACGTATAACGTATAACGTGTAACGTATAACGTGTAACGTATAACGTATAACGTATAACGTATAACGTATAACGTGTAACGTATAACGTATAACGTATAACGTATAACGTATAACGCATAACGCACAACGTATAACGTATAACGCATAACGTATAACGTATAACGTATAACGTATAACGTATAACGTATAACGTATAACGTATAACGTATAACGTATAACGTATAACGTATAACGTATAACGTATAACGTATAACGTATAACGTATAACGTATAACGTATAACGTATAACGTATAACGTATAACGTATAACGTATAACGTATAACGTATAGCGTATAACGTATAGCGTATAACGTATAACGTATAACGTATAACGTACAACGTCTAACGTATAATGTATAACGTATAACGTATAACGTACAACGTATAACGTATAACGTATAACGTATAACGTATAACGTATAACGTATAACGTATAACGTATAACGTATCACGTATAACGTATGACGTATAACGTATAACGAATAACGAATAACGTACAACGATCAACGTACAACGATTAACGTATAACGTATAACGTATAACGTGTAACGTATAACGTATAACGTATAACGTATAACGTATAACGCATAACGTATAACGTATAACGTATAACGTATAACGTATAACGTATAACGTATAACGTATAACGTATAACGTATAACGTATATCGCATGACGTATAACGAAGAACGTATAACGTATAACGTATAACGTATAACGTATGACGTATAACGTATAACGTATAACGTATAACGCATAACGTATAACGTATAACGTATATCGTATAACGGATAACGTATAACGTATAACGTACAACGTTTAACGTGTAACGTATAACGTAGAACGTATAACGTATAACGTATAACGTATAACGTATGACGTATAACGTATAATGTACAACGTTTAACGTATAACGTATAACGTATAACATATAACGTAAAACGTATGACGTATTACATATTACGTATAACGTATAACGTATAACGTATAACGTATAACGTATAACGTATAACGTATAACGTATAACGTATGACGTATCACGTATAAGGTATGACCTATAACGTATAACGTATAACGTATAACGTATAACGTATAACGTATAACGTATAACGTATAACGTATAACGTATAACGTATAACGTATAATGTATAACGTATAACGTATAACGTATAACGTATAACGTATAACATATAACGTATAACGTATAACGTATAACGTATAACGTATAACGTATAACGTATAACGTATAACGTATAACGTATAACGCATAACGTATAACGTATAACGTATAACGTATAACGGATAACGTATAACGTATAACGTACAACGTTTAACGTATAACGTATAACGTATAACGTATAACGTATGACGTATAACGTATAATGTACAACGTTTAACGTATAACGTATAACGTATAACGTAGAACGTATAACGTACAACGTATAACGTATAACGCATAACGTATAACGTATAACGTATAACGTATAACGTATAACGTATAACGTATAACGTATAACGTATAACGTATAACGTATAACGTATAACGTATAACGTATAACGTATAACGTATAACGTATAACGTATAACGTATAACGTATAACGTATAACGTATAACGTATAACGTATAACGTATAACGTATAACGTATAACGTATAACGTATAACGTATAACGTATAACGTATAACGTATAACGTATAACGTATAACGTATAGCGTATAACGTATAGCGTATAACGTATAACGTATAACGTATAACGTACAACGTCTAACGTATAATGTATAACGTATAACGTATAACGTATAGCGTATAACGTATAGCGTATAACGTATAACGTATAACGTATAACGTACAACGTCTAACGTATAATGTATAACGTATAACGTATAACGTACAACGTATAACGTATAACGTATAACGTATAACGTATAACGTATAACGTATAACGTATAACGTATAACGTATCACGTATAACGTATGACGTATAACGTATAACGAATAACGAATAACGTACAACGATCAACGTACAACGATTAACGTATAACGTATAACGTATAACGTGTAACGTATAACGTATAACGTATAACGTATAACGTATAACGCATAACGTATAACGTATAACGTATAACGTATAACGTATAACGTATAACGTATAACGTATAACGTATAACGTATAACGTATATCGCATGACGTATAACGAAGAACGTATAACGTATAACGTATAACGTATAACGTATGACGTATAACGTATAACGTATAACGTATAACGCATAACGTATAACGTATAACGTATATCGTATAACGGATAACGTATAACGTATAACGTACAACGTTTAACGTGTAACGTATAACGTAGAACGTATAACGTATAACGTATAACGTATAACGTATGACGTATAACGTATAATGTACAACGTTTAACGTATAACGTATAACGTATAACATATAACGTAAAACGTATGACGTATTACATATTACGTATAACGTATAACGTATAACGTATAACGTATAACGTATAACGTATAACGTATAACGTATAACGTATGACGTATCACGTATAAGGTATGACCTATAACGTATAACGTATAACGTATAACGTATAACGTATAACGTATAACGTATAACGTATAACGTATAACGTATAACGTATAACGTATAATGTATAACGTATAACGTATAACGTATAACGTATAACGTATAACGTATAACGTATAACGTATAACGTATAACGTATAACGTATAACGTATAACGTATAACGTATAACGTATAACGTATAACGCATAACGTATAACGTATAACGTATAACGTATAACGGATAACGTATAACGTATAACGTACAACGTTTAACGTATAACGTATAACGTATAACGTATAACGTATGACGTATAACGTATAATGTACAACGTTTAACGTATAACGTATAACGTATAACGTAGAACGTATAACGTACAACGTATAACGTATAACGCATAACGTATAACGTATAACGTATAACGTATAACGTATAACGTATAACGTATAACGTATAACGTATAACGTATAACGTATAACGTATAACGTATAACGTATAACGTATAACGTATAACGTATAACGTATAACGTATAACGTATAACGTATAACGTATAACGTATAACGTATAACGTATAACGTATAACGTATAACGTATAACGTATAACGTATAACGTATAACGTATAACGTATAACGTATAACGTATAACGTATAACGTATAACGTATAACGTATAACGTATAACGTATAACGTATAACGTATAACGTATAACGTATAACGTATAACGCATAACGTATAACGTATAACGCATAACGTATAACGTATAACGTATATCGTATAACGGATAACGTATAACGTATAACGTACAACGTTTAACGTATAACGTATAACGTAGAACGTATAACGTATAACGTATAACGTATAACGTATAACGTATGACGTATAACGTATAATGTACAACGTTTAACGTATAACGTATAACGTATAACGTATAACGTATAACGTGTAACGTATAACGTATAACGTATAACGTATAACGTATAACGTGTAACGTATAACGTATAACGTATAACGTATAACGTATAACGCATAACGTATAACGTATAACGTATAACGTATAACGTATAACGTATAACGTATAACGTATAACGTATATCGCATGACGTATAACATATAACGTATAACGTATAACGGTTAACGTATAACGTATAACGTACAACCTATAACGTATAACGTATAACGCATAACGTATAACGAATAACGTATAACGTATAACGTATAACGTATAAAGTATAACGTATAACGTATATCGTATAACGTATAACGTATAACGTATAACGTATAACGTATAACGTATAACGTATAACGTATAACGTATAACGTATAACGTATAACGTATAACGTATAACGTATAACGTATAACGTATAACGTATAACGTATAAAGTACAACGTTTAACGTATAACGTATAACGTATAACGTATAACGTATAACGTATAACGTATAACATATAACGTATAACGAATAACGTATAACGTATAACGTATAACGTATAACGTATAACGTATAACGTATAACGTATAACGTATAACGTATAACGTATAACGCATAACGTATAACGTATAACGTATAACGTATAACGTATGACGTATAACGTATAACGTATAACGTATAACGCATAACGTATAACGTATAACGTATAACGTATAACGGATAACGTATAACGTATAACGTACAACGTTTAACGTATAACGTATAACGTAGAACGTATAACGTATAACGTATAACGTATAACGTATGACGTATAACGTATAATGTACAACGTTTAACGTATAACGTATAACGTATAACGTATAACGTATAACGTATAACGTATAACGTATAACGTATAACGTATAACGTATAACGTATAACGTATAACGTATAACGTATAACGTATAACGTATAACGTATAACGTATAACGTATAACGTATAACGTATAACGTATAACGTATAACGTATAACGTATAACGTATAACGTATAACGTATAACGTATAACGTATAACGTATAACGTATAACGTATAACGCATAACGTATAACGTATAACGCATAACGTATAACGTATAACGTATATCGTATAACGGATAACGTATAACGTATAACGTACAACGTTTAACGTATAACGTATAACGTAGAACGTATAACGTATAACGTATAACGTATAACGTATAACGTATGACGTATAACGTATAATGTACAACGTTTAACGTATAACGTATAACGTATAACGTATAACGTATAACGTGTAACGTATAACGTATAACGTATAACGTATAACGTATAACGTGTAACGTATAACGTATAACGTATAACGTATAACGTATAACGCATAACGTATAACGTATAACGTATAACGTATAACGTATAACGTATAACGTATAACGTATAACGTATATCGCATGACGTATAACATATAACGTATAACGTATAACGTATAACGTATAACGTATAACGTACAACCTATAACGTATAACGTATAACGCATAACGTATAACGAATAACGTATAACGTATAACGTATAACGTATAAAGTATAACGTATAACGTATATCGTATAACGTATAACGTATAACGTATAACGTATAACGTATAACGTATAACGTATAACGTATAACGTATAACGTATAACGTATAACGTATAACGTATAACGTATAACGTATAACGTATAACGTATAAAGTACAACGTTTAACGTATAACGTATAACGTATAACGTATAACGTATAACGTATAACGTATAACGTATAACGTATAACGTATAACGTATAACGTATAACGTATAACGTATAACGTATAAAGTACAACGTTTAACGTATAACGTATAACGTATAACGTATAACGTATAACGTATAACGTATAACGTACAACGTATAACGTATAACGTATAACGTATAACGTATAACGTATAACGTATAACGTATAACGTATAACGTATAACGTATAACGTATAACGTATAACGTATAACGTATAACGTATAACGTATAACGTATAACGCATAACGTATAACGTATAACGCATAACGTATAACGTATAACGTATATCGTATAACGGATAACGTATAACGTATAACGTACAACGTTTAACGTATAACGTATAACGTAGAACGTATAACGTATAACGTATAACGTATAACGTATAACGTATGACGTATAACGTATAATGTACAACGTTTAACGTATAACGTATAACGTATAACGTATAACGTATAACGTATAACGTATAACGTACAACGTATAACGTATAACGTATATCCTATAACGCATAACGTATAACGTATAACGTATAACGTATAACGTATAACGTACAACGTATAACGTATAACGTATATCCTATAACGCATAACGTATAACGTATAACGCATAACGTATAACGTATAACGTATACCTTATAACGCATAACGTATAACGTATAACGTATAACGTATAACGTATAACGTATAACGCATAGCGTATAACGTATAGCGTATAAAGATTAACGTATAACGTATAACGTATAACGTGTAACGTATAACGTATAACGTATAACGTATAACGTATAACGCATAACGTATAACGTATAACGCATAACGTATAACGTATAACGTATATCGTATAACGGATAACGTATAACGTATAACGTACAACGTTTAACGTATAACGTATAACGTAGAACGTATAACGTATATCGCATGACGTATAACATATAACGTATAACGTATAACGTATAACGTATAACGTATAACGTATAACGTATAACGTATAACGTATAACGTATAACGTATAACGTATAACGTATAACGTATAAAGTACAACGTTTAACGTATAACGTATAACGTGTAACGTATAACGTATAACGTATAACGTATAACGTACAACGTATAACGTATAACGTATATCCTATAACGCATAACGTATAACGTATAACGTATAACGTATAACGTATAACGTACAACGTATAACGTATAACGTATATCCTATAACGCATAACGTATAACGTATAACGCATAACGTATAACGTATAACGTATACCTTATAACGCATAACGTATAACGTATAACGTATAACGTATAACGTATAACGTATAACGCATAGCGTATAACGTATAGCGTATAAAGATTAACGTATAACGTATAACGTATAACGCGTAACGTATAACGTATAACGTATAACGTATAACGTATAACGCATAACGTATAACGTATAACGCATAACGTATAACGTATAACGTATATCGTATAACGGATAACGTATAACGTATAACGTACAACGTTTAACGTATAACGTATAACGTAGAACGTATAACGTATAACGTATAACGTATAACGTATAACGTATGACGTATAACGTATAATGTACAACGTTTAACGTATAACGTATAACGTATAACGTATAACGTATAACGTATAACGTATAACGTATAACGTATAACGTATAACGTATAACGTATGACGTATCACGTATAAGGTATGACCTATAACGTATAACGTATAACGTATAACGTATAACGTATAACGTATAACGTATAACGTATAACGTATAACGTATAACGTAGAACGTATAACGTATAACGCATAACGTATAACGTATAACGTATAACGTATAACATATAACGTACAACGTTTAACGTATAACGTATAACGTATAACGTATAACGTATAACGTATAACGTATAACGTATAACGTATAACGTATAACGTATAACGTATAACGTATAACGTATAACATATAACGTATAACGAATAACGTATAACGTATAACGTATAACGTATAACGTATAACGTATAACGTATAACGTATAACGTATAACGTATAACGTATAACGCATAACGTATAACGTATAACGTATAACGTATAACGGATAACGTATAACGTATAACGTACAACGTACAACGTTTAACGTATAACGTATAACGTAGAACGTATAACGTATAACGTATAACGTATAACGTATGACGTATAACGTATAATGTACAACGTTTAACGTATAACGTATAACGTATAACGTAGAACGTATAACGTACAACGTATAACGTATAACGTATAATGTATAACGTATAACGTATAACGTATAACGTATAACGTATAACGTATAACGTATAACGTATAACGTATAACGTACAACGTATAACGTATAACGTATAATGTATAACGTATAACGTATAACGTATAACGTATAACGTATAACGTATAACGCATAACGTATAACGTATAACGTATAACGTATAACGGATAACGTATAACGTATAACGTACAACGTACAACGTTTAACGTATAACGTATAACGTAGAACGTATAACGTATAACGTATAACGTATAACGTATGACGTATAACGTATAATGTACAACGTTTAACGTATAACGTATAACGTATAACGTAGAACGTATAACGTACAACGTATAACGTATAACGTATAATGTATAACGTATAACGTATAACGTATAACGTATAACGTATAACGTATAACGTATAACGTATAACGTATAACGTATAACATATAACGTATAACGAATAACGTATAACGTATAACGTATAACGTATAACGTATAACGTATAACGTATAACGTATAACGTATAACGTATAACGTATAACGTATAACGCATAACGTATAACGTATAACGTATAACGTATAACGGATAACGTATAACGTATAACGTACAACGTTTAACGTATAACGTATAACGTAGAACGTATAACGTATAACGTATAACGTATAACGTATGACGTATAACGTATAATGTACAACGTTTAACGTATAACGTATAACGTATAACGTAGAACGTATAACGTACAACGTATAACGTATAACGTATAATGTATAACGTATAACGTATAACGTATAACGTATAACGTATAACGTATAACGTATAACGTATAACGTATAACGTATAACGTACAACGTATAACGAATATCGCATGACGTATAACGCATAACGTATAACGTATAACGTATAACGTATAACGTATAACGTATAACGTATAATGTATAACGTATAACGTATAACGTATAACGTGTAACGTATAACGTATAACGTATAACGTATAACGTATAACGCATAACGTATAACGTATAACGTATAACGTATAACGTATAACGAATAACGTATAACGTATAACGTATAACGTATAACGTATAACGTATAACGTATAACGTATAACGTATAACGTATAACGAATAACGTATAACGTATAACGCATAACGTATAACGTATAACGTATAACGTATAACGTATAACGTACAACGTTTAACGTATAACGTATAACGTAGAACGTATAACGTATAACGTATAACGTATAACGTATGACGTATAACGTATAATGTACAACGTTTAACGTATAGCGTATAACGTATAACGTAGAACGTATAACGTACAACGTATAACGTACAACGTATAACGTATAACGTATAACGTATAACGTATAACGTATAGCGTCTAACGTATAACGTATAACGTATAACGTATAACGTATAACGTATAACGTATAACGTATAACGTATAACGTATAACGTATAACGTATAACGTATAACGTATAACGTATAACGCATAACGTATAACGTATAACGTATAACGTATAACGTATAACGTATAACATATAACGTATAACGAATAACGTATAACGTATAACGTATAACGTATAACGTATAACGTATAACGTATAACGTATAACGTATAACGTATAACGTATAACGTATAACGCATAACGTATAACGTATAACGTATAACATATAACGTATAACGTATAACGTATAACGTATAACGTATAACGCATAACGTATAACGTATAACGTATAACGTATAACGGATAACGTATAACGTATAACGTACAACGTTTAACGTATAACGTATAACGTAGAACGTATAACGTATAACGTATAACGTATAACGTATGACGTATAACGTATAATGTACAACGTTTAACGTATAACGTATAACGTATAACGTATAACGTATAACGTATAACGTATAACGTATAACGTATAACGTATAACGTATAACGTATAACGTATGACGTATAACGTATAATGTACAACGTTTAACGTATAACGTATAACGTATAACGTATAACGTAAAACGTGTAACGTATAACGTATAACGTATAACGTATAACGTATAACGTGTAACGTATAACGTATAACGTATAACGTATAACGTATAACGCATAACGTATAACGTATAACGTATAACGTATAACGTATAACGTATAACGTATAACGTATAACGTATATCGCATGACGTATAACATATAACGTATAACGTATAACGTATAACGTATAACGTATAACGTACAACCTATAACGTATAACGTATAACGTATAACGTATAACGTATAACGTATATCGTATAACGTATAACGTATAACGTATAACGTATAAAGTACAACGTTTAACGTATAACGTATAACGTATAACGTACAACGTATAACGTATAACGTATAACGTACAACGTATAACGTATAACGTATATCCTATAACGCATAACGTATAACGTATAACGTATAACGTATAACGTATAACGTACAACGTATAACGTATAACGTATATCCTATAACGCATAACGTATAACGTATAACGCATAACGTATAACGTATAACGTATACCTTATAACGCATAACGTATAACGTATAACGTATAACGTATAACGTATAACGTATAACGCATAGCGTATAACGTATAGCGTATAAAGATTAACGTATAACGTATAACGTATAACGTGTAACGTATAACGTATAACGTATAACGTATAACGTATAACGCATAACGTATAACGTATAACGCATAACGTATAACGTATAACGTATATCGTATAACGGATAACGTATAACGTATAACGTACAACGTTTAACGTATAACGTATAACGTAGAACGTATAACGTATATCGCATGACGTATAACATATAACGTATAACGTATAACGTATAACGTATAACGTATAACGTATAACGTATAACGTATAACGTATAACGTATAACGTATAACGTATAACGTATAACGTATAACGTATAAAGTACAACGTTTAACGTATAACGTATAACGTATAACGTATAACGTATAACGTATAACGTATAACGTACAACGTATAACGTATAACGTATATCCTATAACGCATAACGTATAACGTATAACGTATAACGTATAACGTATAACGTACAACGTATAACGTATAACGTATATCCTATAACGCATAACGTATAACGTATAACGCATAACGTATAACGTATAACGTATACCTTATAACGCATAACGTATAACGTATAACGTATAACGTATAACGTATAACGTATAACGCATAGCGTATAACGTATAGCGTATAAAGATTAACGTATAACGTATAACGTATAACGTGTAACGTATAACGTATAACGTATAACGTATAACGTATAACGCATAACGTATAACGTATAACGCATAACGTATAACGTATAACGTATATCGTATAACGGATAACGTATAACGTATAACGTACAACGTTTAACGTATAACGTATAACGTAGAACGTATAACGTATAACGTATAACGTATAACGTATAACGTATGACGTATAACGTATAATGTACAACGTTTAACGTATAACGTATAACGTATAACGTATAACGTATAACGTATAACGTATAACGTATAACGTATAACGTATAACGTATGACGTATCACGTATAAGGTATGACCTATAACGTATAACGTATAACGTATAACGTATAACGTATAACGTATAACGTATAACGTATAACGTATAACGTAGAACGTATAACGTATAACGCATAACGTATAACGTATAACGTATAACGTATAACATATAACGTACAACGTTTAACGTATAACGTATAACGTATAACGTATAACGTATAACGTATAACGTATAACGTATAACGTATAACGTATAACGTATAACGTATAACGTATAACATATAACGTATAACGAATAACGTATAACGTATAACGTATAACGTATAACGTATAACGTATAACGTATAACGTATAACGTATAACGTATAACGTATAACGCATAACGTATAACGTATAACGTATAACGTATAACGGATAACGTATAACGTATAACGTACAACGTACAACGTTTAACGTATAACGTATAACGTAGAACGTATAACGTATAACGTATAACGTATAACGTATGACGTATAACGTATAATGTACAACGTTTAACGTATAACGTATAACGTATAACGTAGAACGTATAACGTACAACGTATAACGTATAACGTATAATGTATAACGTATAACGTATAACGTATAACGTATAACGTATAACGTATAACGTATAACGTATAACGTATAACGTATAACGTACAACGTATAACGAATATCGCATGACGTATAACGCATAACGTATAACGTATAACGTATAACGTATAACGTATAACGTATAACGTATAATGTATAACGTATAACGTATAACGTATAACGTGTAACGTATAACGTATAACGTATAACGTATAACGTATAACGCATAACGTATAACGTATAACGTATAACGTATAACGTATAACGTATAACGTATAACGTATAACGTATAACGTATAACGTATAACGTATAACGTATAACGTATAACGTATAACGTATAACGTATAACGAATAACGTATAACGTATAACGCATAACGTATAACGTATAACGTATAACGTATAACGTATAACGTATAACGTACAACGTTTAACGTATAACGAATAACGTAGAACGTATAACGTATAACGTATAACGTATAACGTATGACGTATAACGTATAATGTACAACGTTTAACGTATAGCGTATAACGTATAACGTAGAACGTATAACGTACAACGTATAACGTACAACGTATAACGTATAACGTATAACGTATAACGTATAACGTATAGCGTCTAACGTATAACGTATAACGTATAACGTATAACGTATAACGTATAACGTATAACGTATAACGTATTACGTATAACGTATAACGTATAACGTATAACGTATAACGTATAACGTATAACGTATAACGTATAACGTATAACGTATAACGTATAACGTATTACATATAACGTATAACGAATAACGTATAACGTATAACGTATAACGTATAACGTATAACGTATAACGTATAACGTATAACGTATAACGCATAACGTATAACGTATAACGTATAACGTATAACGTATAACGTATAACGTATAACGTATAACGTATAACGCATAACGTATAACGTATAACGTATAACGTATAACAGATAACGTATAACGTATAACGTACAACGTTTAACGTATAACGTATAACGTAGAACGTATAACGTATAACGTATAACGTATAACGTATGACGTATAACGTATAACGTATAACGTATAACGTATAACGTATAACGTATAACGTATAACGTATAACATATAACGTATAACGAATAACGTATAACGTATAACGTATAACGTATAACGTATAACGTATAACGTATAACGTAGAACGTATAACGTATAACGTATAACGTATGACGTATAACGTATAATGTACAACGTTTAACGTATAACGTATAACGTATAACGTAGATCGTATAACGTACAACGTATAACGTATAACGTATAACGTATAACTTATAACGTATAACGTATAACGTATAACGTATATCGCATGACGTATAACATATAACGTATAACGTATAACGTATAACGTATAACGTATGACGTATAACGTATAATGTACAACGTTTAACGTATAACGTATAACGTATAACGTAGAACGTATAACGTACAACGTATAACGTATAACGTATAACGTATAACGTATAACGTATAACGTATAACGTATGACGTATCACGTATAAGGTATGACCTATAACGTATAACGTATAACGTATAACGTATAACGTATAACGTATAACGTATAACGTATAACGTATAACGTATAACGTATAACGTATAACGTATAACGTATAACGTATAACGTATAACGTATAACGTATAACGTATAACGTATAACGTGTAACGTATAACGTATAACGTATAACGTGTAACGTATAACGCATAACGTATAACGTATAACGTATAACGTATAACGTATAACGTATAACGTATAACGTATAACGTATAACGTATAACGCATAACGTATAACGTATAACGTATAACGTATAACGTATAACGGATAACGTATAACGTATAACGTACAACGTTTAACGTATAACGTGTAACGTAGAACGTATAACGTATAACGTATAACGTATGACGTATAACGTATAATGTACAACGTTTAACGTATAACGTATAACGTATAACGTAGATCGTATAACGTACAACGTATAACGTATAACGTATAACGTATAACGTATAACGTATAACGTATAACGTATAACGTATAACGTATAACGTATAACGTATAACGTATAACGTATAACGTATAACGTATAAAGTATAACGTATAACGGATAACGTATAACGTATAACGTACAACGTTTAACGTATAACGTATAACGTATAACGTGTAACGTATAACGTATAACGTATAACGTATAACGTATAACGTATAACGTATAACGTATAACGTATAACGTATAACGTATACCGTATAACGTATAGCGTATAACGGTTAACGTAAAACGTATAACGTATTACATATTACGTATAACGTATGACGTATTACATATTACGTATAACGTATAACGTATAACGTACAACGTTTAACGTATAACGTATAACGTATAACGTATAACGTATGACGTATAACGTATAATGTACAACGTTTAACGTATAACGTATAACGTATAACGTAGAACGTATAACGTACAACGTATAACGTATAACGTATAACGTATAACGTATAACGTATAACGTATAACGTATGACGTATCACGTATAAGGTATGACCTATAACGTATAACGTATAACGTATAACGTATAACGTATAACGTATAACGTATAACGTGTAACGTATAACGTATAACGTAGAACGTATAACGTATAACGCATAACGTATAACGTATAACGTATAACGTATAACATATAACGTACAACGTTTAACGTATAACGTATAACGTATAACGTAGATCGTATAACGTACAACGTATAACGTACAACGTTTAACGTATAACGTATAACGTATAACGTATAACGTATAACGTATAACGTATAACGTATAACGTATAACGTATAACGTATAACGTATAACGGATAACGTATAACGTATAACGTACAACGTTTAACGTAGAACGTATAACGTATAACGTATAACGTATAACGTATAACGTATAACGTATAACGTATAACGTATAACGTATAACGTATAACGTATAACGTATAACGTATAACATATAACGTATAACGTATAACGTATAACGTATAACGTATAACGTATAACGTATAACGTATAACGTATAACGTATAACGTATAACGTATAACGTATAACGTATAACGTATAACGCATAACGTATAACGTATAACGTATAACGTATAACGGATAACGTATAACGTATAACGTACAACGTTTAACGTATAACGTATAACGTATAACGTATAACGTATAACGTATAACGTATAACGTATGACGTATAACGTATAATGTACAACGTTTAACGTATAACGTATAACGTATAACGAATAACGTATAACGTATAACGTATAACGTATAAAGTATAACGTATAACGTATATCGTATAACGTATAACGTATAACGTATAACGTATAACGTATAACGTATAACGTATAACGTATAACGTACAACCTATAACGTATAACGTATAACGTATAACGTATAACGTATAACGTATAACGTATAACGTATAACGAATAACGTATAACGTATAACGCATAACGTATAACGTATAACGTATAACGTATAACGTATAACGTACAACGTTTAACGTATAACGTATAACGTAGAACGTATAACGTATAACGTATAACGTATAACGTATGACGTATAACGTATAATGTACAACGTTTAACGTATAGCGTATAACGTATAACGTAGAACGTATAACGTACAACGTATAACGTACAACGTATAACGTATAACGTATAACGTATAACGTATAACGTATAGCGTCTAACGTATAACGTATAACGTATAACGTATAACGTATAACGTATAACGTATAACGTATAACGTATAACGTATAACGTATAACGTATAACGTATAACGTATAACGTATAACGTGTAACGAATAACGTATAACGTATAACGCATAACGTATAACGTATAACGTATAACGTATAACGTATAACGTACAACGTTTAACGTATAACGTATAACGTAGAACGTATAACGTATAACGTATAACGTATAACGTATGACGTATAACGTATAATGTACAACGTTTAACGTATAGCGTATAACGTATAACGTAGAACGTATAACGTACAACGTATAACGTACAACGTATAACGTATAACGTATAACGTATAACGTATAACGTATAGCGTCTAACGTATAACGTATAACGTATAACGTATAACGTATAACGTATAACGTATAACGTATAACGTATAACGTATAACGTATAACGTATAACGTATAACGTATAACGTATAACGTATAACGTATAACATATAACGTATAACGAATAACGTATAACGTATAACGTATAACGTATAACGTATAACGTATAACGTATAACGTATAACGTATAACGTATAACGTATAACGTATAACGCATAACGTATAACGTATAACGTATAACGTATAACGTATAACGTATAACGTATAACGTATAACGTATAACGCATAACGTATAACGTATAACGTATAACGTATAACGGATAACGTATAACGTATAACGTACAACGTATAACGTACAACGTATAACGAATATCGCATGACGTATAACGCATAACGTATAACGTATAACGTATAACGTATAACGTATAACGTATAACGTATAACGTATAACGTATAACGTATAACGTGTAACGTATAACGTATAACGTATAACGTATAACGTATAACGTATAACGTATAACGGATAACGTATAACGTATAACGTACAACGTTTAACGTATAACGTATAACGTATAACGTGTAACGTATAACGTATAACGTATAACGTATAACGTATAACGTATAACGTATAACGTATAACGTATAACGTATAACGTATAACGTATAACGTATAACGCATAACGTATAACGTATAACGTATAACGTATAACGTATAACGTATAACGTATAACGTAGAACGTATAACGTACAACGTATAACGTATAACGTATAATGTATAACGTATAACGTATAACGTATAACGTATAACGTATAACGTATAACGTATAACGTATAACGTATAACGTACAACGTATAACGAATATCGCATGACGTATAACGCATAACGTATAACGTATAACGTATAACGTATAACGTATAACGTATAACGTATAACGTATAACGTATAACGTATAACGTATAACGTGTAACGTATAACGTATAACGTATAACGTATAACGTATAACGCATAACGTATAACGTATAACGTATAACGTATAACGTATAACGTATAACGTATAACGTATAACGTATATCGCATGACGTATAACATATAACGTATAACGTATAACGTATAACGTATAACGTATGACGTATAACGTATAATGTACAACGTTTAAAGTATAACGTATAACGTATAACGTAGAACGTATAACGTACAACGTATAACGTATAACGTATAACGTATAACGTATAACGTATAACGTATAACGTATGACGTATCACGTATAAGGTATGACCTATAACGTATAACGTATAACGTATAACGTATAACGTATAACGTATAACGTATAACGTATAACGCATAACGTATAACGTATAACGTATAACGTATAACGTATAACGGATAACGTATAACGTATAACGTACAACGTTTAACGTATAACGTATAACGTAGAACGTATAACGTATAACGTATAACGTATGACGTATAACGTATAATGTACAACGTTTAACGTATAACGTATAACGTATAACGTAGATCGTATAACGTACAACGTATAACGTATAACGTATAACGTATAACGTATAACGTATAACGTATAACGTATAACGTATAACGTATAACGTATAACGTATAACGTATAACGTATAACGTATAACGTATAACGTATAACGGATAACGTATAACGTATAACGTACAACGTTTAACGTATAACGTATAACGTATAACGTGTAACGTATAACGTATAACGTATAACGTATAACGTATAACGTATAACGTATAACGTATAACGTATAACGTATAACGTATACCGTATAACGTATAGCGTATAACGGTTAACGTAAAACGTATAACGTATTACATATTACGTATAACGTATGACGTATTACATATTACGTATAACGTATAACGTATAACGTACAACGTTTAACGTATAACGTATAACGTATAACGTATAACGTATGACGTATAACGTATAATGTACAACGTTTAACGTATAACGTATAACGTATAACGTAGAACGTATAACGTACAACGTATAACGTATAACGTATAACGTATAACGTATAACGTATAACGTATAACGCATAACGTATAACGTATAACGTATAACGCATAACGTATAACGTATAACGTATAACGTATAACGTATAACGTATAACGTATAACGGATAACGTATAACGTATAACGTACAACGTTTAACGTATAACGTATAACGTAGAACGTATAACGTATAACGTATAACGTATGACGTATAACGTATAATGTACAACGTTTAACGTATAACGTATAACGTATAACGTAGATCGTATAACGTACAACGTATAACGTATAACGTATAACGTATAACGTATAACGTATAATGTATAACGTATAACGTATAACGTATAACGTATAACGTATAACGTATAACGTATAACGTATAACGTATAACGGATAACGTATAACGTATAACGTACAACGTTTAACGTATAACGTATAACGTATAACGTGTAACGTATAACGTATAACGTATAACGTATAACGTATAACGTATAACGTATAACGTATAACGTATAACGTATAACGTATACCGTATAACGTATAGCGTATAACGGTTAACGTAAAACGTATAACGTATTACATATTACGTATAACGTATGACGTATTACATATTACGTATAACGTATAACGTATAACGTACAACGTTTAACGTATAACGTATAACGTATAACGTATAACGTATGACGTATAACGTATAATGTACAACGTTTAACGTATAACGTATAACGTATAACGTAGAACGTATAACGTACAACGTATAACGTATAACGTATAACGTATAACGTATAACGTATAACGTATAACGTATAACGTATGACGTATCACGTATAAGGTATGACCTATAACGTATAACGTATAACGTATAACGTATAACGTATAACGTATAACGTATAACGTATAACGTATAACGCATAACGTATAACGTATAACGTATAACGTATAACATATAACGTACAACGTTTAACGTATAACGTATAACGTATAACGTAGATCGTATAACGTACAACGTATAACGTACGACGTATAACGTATAATGTATAACGTATAACGTATAACGTATAACGTATAACGTATAACGTACAACGTATAACGTATAACGTATAACGTATAACGTATAACGTATAACGTATAACGTATAACGTATGACGTATCACGTATAAGGTATGACCTATAACGTATAACGTATAACGTATAACGTATAACGTATAACGTATAACGTATAACGTATAACGTATAACGCATAACGTATAGCGTATAACGTATAGCGTATAACGTATGAAGTATAACGTATAACGTACAACGTCTAACGTAGAACGTATAACGTATAACGTATAACGCATAACGTATAGCGTATAACGTATAGCGTATAACGTATGAAGTATAACGTATAACGTACAACGTCTAACGTAGAACGTATAACGTATAACGTATAACGTACGACGTATAACGTAGAACGTATAACGTATAACGTATAACGTATAACGTATCACGTATAACGTATGACGTATAACGTATAACGTATCACGAATAACGTATAACGTATAACGTATAACGTATAACGTATAACGTATAACGTATAACGTATAACGTATAACGTATAACGTATAACGTACAACGTTTAACGTATAACGTATAACGTATAACGTATAACGTATAACGTATAACGTATAACGTACAACGTATAACGTATAACGAATAACGTATAACGTATAACGTATAACGTATAACGTATAACGTATAACGTATAACGTATAACGTATAACGTACAACGTTTAACGTTTAACGTATAACGTATAACGTATAACGTACAACGTATAACGTATAACGTATAACGTATAACGTATAACGTATAGCGTCTATCGTATAACGTATAACGTATAACGTATAACGTCTAACGTATAAGGTATAACGTATAACGTATAACGTATAACACATAACGTATAACGTATAATGTACAACGTTTAACGTATAACGTATAACGTATAACGTATAACGTATAACGTATAACGCATAACGTATAACGTATAACGTATAACGTATAACGTATAACGTATAACGTATAACGTATAACGTATAACGTATAACGTATAACGTATAACGTATAACGTATAACGTATAACGTATAACGTATAACGTACAACGTTTAACGTACAACGTATAACGTATAACGTATAACGTATAACGTATAACGTGTAACGTATAACGTATAGCGTCTAACGTATAACGTATAACGTACAACGTTTAACGTATAACGTATAACGTATAACGTATAACGTATAACGTATAACGTATAACGTATACCGTATAACGTATAACGTATAACGTATAACGTATAACATATAACGTATAACGTATAACGTATAACGTATAGCGTCTATCGTATAACGTATAACGTATAACGTATAACGTCTAACGTATAAGGTATAACGTATAACGTATAACGTATAACACATAACGTATAACGTATAATGTACAACGTTTAACGTATAACGTATAACGTATAACGTATAACGTATAACGTATAACGCATAACGTATAACGTATAACGTATAACGTATAACGTATAACGTATAACGTATAACGTATAACGTATAACGTATAACGTATAACGTATAACGTATAACGTATAACGTATAACGTATAACGTATAACGTATAACGTATAACGTATAACGTGTAACGTATAACGTGTAACGTATAACGTATAACGTATAACGTATAACGTATAACGTATAACGTATAACGTATAACGTATAGCGTATAACGTATAGCGTATAACGTATAACGTATAACGTATAACGTACAACGTCTAACGTATAACGTATAACGTATAACGTATAACGTATAACGTACAACGTATAACGTATAACGTATAACGTATAACGTATAACGTATAACGTATAACGTATAACGTATAACGTATCACGTATAACGTATGACGTATAACGTATAACGAATAACGTATAACGTATAACGTATAACGTATAACGTATAACGTATAACGTATAACGTATAACGTATAACGTATAACGTATAACGTATAACGTATGACGTACAACGTTTAACGTATAACGTATAACGTATAACGTATAACGTATAACGTATAAGGTATAACGTATAACGTATAACGTATAACGTATAAAGGATAACGTATAACGTATAACGTACAACGTTTAACGTATAACGTATAACGTATAACGTGTAACGTATAACGTATAACGTATAACGTATAACGTATAACGTATAACGTATAACGTATAACGTATAACGTATAACGTATACCGTATAACGTATAGCGTATAACGGTTAACGTAAAACGTATAACGTATTACATATTACGTATAACGTATGACGTATTACATATTACGTATAACGTATAACGTATAACGTACAACGTTTAACGTATAACGTATAACGTATAACGTATAACGTATGACGTATAACGTATAATGTACAACGTTTAACGTATAACGTATAACGTATAACGTAGAACGTATAACGTACAACGTATAACGTATAACGTATAACGTATAACGTATAACGTATAACGTATAACGTATAACGTATAACGTATAACGTATAACGTATAACGTATATCGCATGACGTATAACATATAACGTATAACGTATAACGTATAACGTATAACGTATGACGTATAACGTATAATGTACAACGTTTAAAGTATAACGTATAACGTATAACGTAGAACGTATAACGTACAACGTATAACGTATAACGTATAACGTATAACGTATAACGTATAACGTATAACGTATGACGTATCACGTATAAGGTATGACCTATAACGTATAACGTATAACGTATAACGTATAACGTATAACGTATAACGTATAACGTATAACGTATAACGTATAACGTATAACGTATAACGTATAACGTATAACGTATAACGTATAACGTATAACGTATAACGTATAACGTATAACGTGTAACGTATAACGTATAACGTATAACGTATAACGTATAACGCATAACGTATAACGTATAACGTATAACGTATAACGTATAACGTATAACGTATAACGTATAACGTATAACGTATAACGCATAACGTATAACGTATAACGTATAACGTATAACGTATAACGGATAACGTATAACGTATAACGTACAACGTTTAACGTATAACGTATAACGTAGAACGTATAACGTATAACGTATAACGTATGACGTATAACGTATAATGTACAACGTTTAACGTATAACGTATAACGTATAACGTAGATCGTATAACGTACAACGTATAACGTATAACGTATAACGTATAACGTATAACGTATAACGTATAACGTATAACGTATAACGTATAACGTATAACGTATAACGTATAACGTATAACGTATAACGTATAACGTATAACGGATAACGTATAACGTATAACGTACAACGTTTAACGTATAACGTATAACGTATAACGTGTAACGTATAACGTATAACGTATAACGTATAACGTATAACGTATAACGTATAACGTATAACGTATAACGTATAACGTATACCGTATAACGTATAGCGTATAACGGTTAACGTAAAACGTATAACGTATTACATATTACGTATAACGTATGACGTATTACATATTACGTATAACGTATAACGTATAACGTACAACGTTTAACGTATAACGTATAACGTATAACGTATAACGTATGACGTATAACGTATAATGTACAACGTTTAACGTATAACGTATAACGTATAACGTAGAACGTATAACGTACAACGTATAACGTATAACGTATAACGTATAACGTATAACGTATAACGTATAACGCATAACGTATAACGTATAACGTATAACGCATAACGTATAACGTATAACGTATAACGTACAACGTATAACGTATAACGTATAACGGATAACGTATAACGTATAACGTACAACGTTTAACGTATAACGTATAACGTAGAACGTATAACGTATAACGTATAACGTATGACGTATAACGTATAATGTACAACGTTTAACGTATAACGTATAACGTATAACGTAGATCGTATAACGTACAACGTATAACGTATAACGTATAACGTATAACGTATAACGTATAATGTATAACGTATAACGTATAACGTATAACGTATAACGTATAACGTATAACGTATAACGTATAACGTATAACGGATAACGTATAACGTATAACGTACAACGTTTAACGTATAACGTATAACGTATAACGTGTAACGTATAACGTATAACGTATAACGTATAACGTATAACGTATAACGTATAACGTATAACGTATAACGTATAACGTATACCGTATAACGTAGAGCGTATAACGGTTAACGTAAAACGTATAACGTATTACATATTACGTATAACGTATGACGTATTACATATTACGTATAACGTATAACGTATAACGTACAACGTTTAACGTATAACGTATAACGTATAACGTATAACGTATGACGTATAACGTATAATGTACAACGTTTAACGTATAACGTATAACGTATAACGTATAACGAATAACGTATAACGTATAACGCATAACGTATAACGTATAACGTATAACGTATAACGTATAACGTACAACGTTTAACGTATAACGTATAACGTAGAACGTATAACGTATAACGTATAACGTATAACGTATGACGTATAACGTATAATGTACAACGTTTAACGTATAGCGTATAACGTATAACGTAGAACGTATAACGTACAACGTATAACGTACAACGTATAACGTATAACGTATAACGTATAACGTATAACGTATAGCGTCTAACGTATAACGTATAACGTATAACGTATAACGTATAACGTATAACGTATAACGTATAACGTATAACGTATAACGTATAACGTATAACGTATAACGTATAACGTATAACGTATAACGTATAACGAATAACGTATAACGTATAACGCATAACGTATAACGTATAACGTATAACGTATAACGTATAACGTACAACGTTTAACGTATAACGTATAACGTAGAACGTATAACGTATAACGTATAACGTATAACGTATGACGTATAACGTATAATGTACAACGTTTAACGTATAGCGTATAACGTATAACGTAGAACGTATAACGTACAACGTATAACGTACAACGTATAACGTATAACGTATAACGTATAACGTATAACGTATAGCGTCTAACGTATAACGTATAACGTATAACGTATAACGTATAACGTATAACGTATAACGTATAACGTATAACGTATAACGTATAACGTATAACGTATAACGTATAACGTATAACGTATAACGTATAACATATAACGTATAACGAATAACGTATAACGTATAACGTATAACGTATAACGTATAACGTATAACGTATAACGTATAACGTATAACGTATAACGTATAACGCATAACGTATAACGTATAACGTATAACGTATAACGTATAACGTATAACGTATAACGTATAACGTATAACGCATAACGTATAACGTATAACGTATAACGTATAACGGATAACGTATAACGTATAACGTACAACGTATAACGTACAACGTATAACGAATATCGCATGACGTATAACGCATAACGTATAACGTATAACGTATAACGTATAACGTATAACGTATAACGTATAACGTATAACGTATAACGTATAACGTGTAACGTATAACGTATAACGTATAACGTATAACGTATAACGTATAACGTATAACGGATAACGTATAACGTATAACGTACAACGTTTAACGTATAACGTATAACGTATAACGTGTAACGTATAACGTATAACGTATAACGTATAACGTATAACGTATAACGTATAACGTATAACGTATAACGTATAACGTATAACGTATAACGTATAACGCATAACGTATAACGTATAACGTATAACGTATAACGTATAACGTATAACGTATAACGTAGAACGTATAACGTACAACGTATAACGTATAACGTATAATGTATAACGTATAACGTATAACGTATAACGTATAACGTATAACGTATAACGTATAACGTATAACGTATAACGTACAACGTATAACGAATATCGCATGACGTATAACGCATAACGTATAACGTATAACGTATAACGTATAACGTATAACGTATAACGTATAACGTATAACGTATAACGTATAACGTATAACGTGTAACGTATAACGTATAACGTATAACGTATAACGTATAACGCATAACGTATAACGTATAACGTATAACGTATAACGTATAACGTATAACGTATAACGTATAACGTATAACGTATATCGCATGACGTATAACATATAACGTATAACGTATAACGTATAACGTATAACGTATGACGTATAACGTATAATGTACAACGTTTAAAGTATAACGTATAACGTATAACGTAGAACGTATAACGTACAACGTATAACGTATAACGTATAACGTATAACGTATAACGTATAACGTATAACGTATGACGTATCACGTATAAGGTATGACCTATAACGTATAACGTATAACGTATAACGTATAACGTATAACGTATAACGTATAACGTATAACGTATAACGTATAACGTATAACGTATAACGTATAACGTATAACGTATAACGTATAACGTATAACGTATAACGTATAACGTATAACGTGTAACGTATAACGTATAACGTATAACGTATAACGTATAACGCATAACGTATAACGTATAACGTATAACGTATAACGTATAACGTATAACGTATAACGTATAACGTATAACGTATAACGCATAACGTATAACGTATAACGTATAACGTATAACGTATAACGGATAACGTATAACGTATAACGTACAACGTTTAACGTATAACGTATAACGTAGAACGTATAACGTATAACGTATAACGTATGACGTATAACGTATAATGTACAACGTTTAACGTATAACGTATAACGTATAACGTAGATCGTATAACGTACAACGTATAACGTATAACGTATAACGTATAACGTATAACGTATAACGTATAACGTATAACGTATAACGTATAACGTATAACGTATAACGTATAACGTATAACGTATAACGTATAACGTATAACGGATAACGTATAACGTATAACGTACAACGTTTAACGTATAACGTATAACGTATAACGTGTAACGTATAACGTATAACGTATAACGTATAACGTATAACGTATAACGTATAACGTATAACGTATAACGTATAACGTATACCGTATAACGTATAGCGTATAACGGTTAACGTAAAACGTATAACGTATTACATATTACGTATAACGTATGACGTATTACATATTACGTATAACGTATAACGTATAACGTACAACGTTTAACGTATAACGTATAACGTATAACGTATAACGTATGACGTATAACGTATAATGTACAACGTTTAACGTATAACGTATAACGTATAACGTAGAACGTATAACGTACAACGTATAACGTATAACGTATAACGTATAACGTATAACGTATAACGTATAACGCATAACGTATAACGTATAACGTATAACGCATAACGTATAACGTATAACGTATAACGTATAACGTATAACGTATAACGTATAACGGATAACGTATAACGTATAACGTACAACGTTTAACGTATAACGTATAACGTAGAACGTATAACGTATAACGTATAACGTATGACGTATAACGTATAATGTACAACGTTTAACGTATAACGTATAACGTATAACGTAGATCGTATAACGTACAACGTATAACGTATAACGTATAACGTATAACGTATAACGTATAATGTATAACGTATAACGTATAACGTATAACGTATAACGTATAACGTATAACGTATAACGTATAACGTATAACGGATAACGTATAACGTATAACGTACAACGTTTAACGTATAACGTATAACGTATAACGTGTAACGTATAACGTATAACGTATAACGTATAACGTATAACGTATAACGTATAACGTATAACGTATAACGTATAACGTATACCGTATAACGTATAGCGTATAACGGTTAACGTAAAACGTATAACGTATTACATATTACGTATAACGTATGACGTATTACATATTACGTATAACGTATAACGTATAACGTACAACGTTTAACGTATAACGTATAACGTATAACGTATAACGTATGACGTATAACGTATAATGTACAACGTTTAACGTATAACGTATAACGTATAACGTAGAACGTATAACGTACAACGTATAACGTATAACGTATAACGTATAACGTATAACGTATAACGTATAACGTATAACGTATGACGTATCACGTATAAGGTATGACCTATAACGTATAACGTATAACGTATAACGTATAACGTATAACGTATAACGTATAACGTATAACGTATAACGCATAACGTATAACGTATAACGTATAACGTATAACATATAACGTACAACGTTTAACGTATAACGTATAACGTATAACGTAGATCGTATAACGTACAACGTATAACGTACAACGTTTAACGTATAACGTATAACGTATAACGTATAACGTATAACGTATAACGTATAACGTATAACGTATAACGTATAACGTATAACGCATAACGTATAGCGTATAACGTATAGCGTATAACGTATGAAGTATAACGTATAACGTACAACGTCTAACGTAGAACGTATAACGTATAACGTATAACGCATAACGTATAGCGTATAACGTATAGCGTATAACGTATGAAGTATAACGTATAACGTACAACGTCTAACGTAGAACGTATAACGTATAACGTATAACGTACGACGTATAACGTAGAACGTATAACGTATAACGTATAACGTATAACGTATCACGTATAACGTATGACGTATAACGTATAACGTATCACGAATAACGTATAACGTATAACGTATAACGTATAACGTATAACGTATAACGTATAACGTATAACGTATAACGTATAACGTATAACGTACAACGTTTAACGTATAACGTATAACGTATAACGTATAACGTATAACGTATAACGTATAACGTACAACGTATAACGTATAACGAATAACGTATAACGTATAACGTATAACGTATAACGTATAACGTATAACGTATAACGTATAACGTATAACGTACAACGTTTAACGTTTAACGTATAACGTATAACGTATAACGTACAACGTATAACGTATAACGTATAACGTATAACGTATAACGTATAACGTATAACGTATAGCGTCTAACGTATAACGTATAACGTACAACGTTTAACGTATAACGTATAACGTATAACGTATAACGTATAACGTATAACGTATAACGTATAACGTATACCGTATAACGTATAACGTATAACGTATAACGTATAACATATAACGTATAACGTATAACGTATAACGTATAGCGTCTATCGTATAACGTATAACGTATAACGTATAACGTCTAACGTATAAGGTATAACGTATAACGTATAACGTATAACACATAACGTATAACGTATAATGTACAACGTTTAACGTATAACGTATAACGTATAACGTATAACGTATAACGTATAACGCATAACGTATAACGTATAACGTATAACGTATAACGTATAACGTATAACGTATAACGTATAACGTATAACGTATAACGTATAACGTATAACGTATAACGTATAACGTATAACGTATAACGTATAACGTACAACGTTTAACGTACAACGTATAACGTATAACGTATAACGTATAACGTATAACGTGTAACGTATAACGTATAGCGTCTAACGTATAACGTATAACGTACAACGTTTAACGTATAACGTATAACGTATAACGTATAACGTATAACGTATAACGTATAACGTATAACGTATAACGTATACCGTATAACGTATAACGTATAACGTATAACGTATAACATATAACGTATAACGTATAACGTATAACGTATAGCGTCTATCGTATAACGTATAACGTATAACGTATAACGTCTAACGTATAAGGTATAACGTATAACGTATAACGTATAACACATAACGTATAACGTATAATGTACAACGTTTAACGTATAACGTATAACGTATAACGTATAACGTATAACGTATAACGCATAACGTATAACGTATAACGTATAACGTATAACGTATAACGTATAACGTATAACGTATAACGTATAACGTATAACGTATAACGTATAACGTATAACGTATAACGTATAACGTATAACGTATAACGTATAACGTATAACGTATAACGTGTAACGTATAACGTGTAACGTATAACGTGTAACGTATAACGTATAACGTATAACGTATAACGTATAACGTATAACGTATAACGTATAACGTATAGCGTATAACGTATAGCGTATAACGTATAACGTATAACGTATAACGTACAACGTCTAACGTATAACGTATAACGTATAACGTATAACGTATAACGTACAACGTATAACGTATAACGTATAACGTATAACGTATAACGTATAACGTATAACGTATAACGTATAACGTATCACGTATAACGTATGACGTATAACGTATAACGAATAACGTATAACGTATAACGTATAACGTATAACGTATAACGTATAACGTATAACGTATAACGTATAACGTATAACGTATAACGTATAACGTATGACGTACAACGTTTAACGTATAACGTATAACGTATAACGTATAACGTATAACGTATAAGGTATAACGTATAACGTATAACGTATAACGTATAAAGGATAACGTATAACGTATAACGTACAACGTTTAACGTATAACGTATAACGTATAACGTGTAACGTATAACGTATAACGTATAACGTATAACGTATAACGTATAACGTATAACGTATAACGTATAACGTATAACGTATACCGTATAACGTATAGCGTATAACGGTTAACGTAAAACGTATAACGTATTACATATTACGTATAACGTATGACGTATTACATATTACGTATAACGTATAACGTATAACGTACAACGTTTAACGTATAACGTATAACGTATAACGTATAACGTATGACGTATAACGTATAATGTACAACGTTTAACGTATAACGTATAACGTATAACGTAGAACGTATAACGTACAACGTATAACGTATAACGTATAACGTATAACGTATAACGTATAACGTATAACGTATAACGTATAACGTATAACGTATAACGTATAACGTATATCGCATGACGTATAACATATAACGTATAACGTATAACGTATAACGTATAACGTATGACGTATAACGTATAATGTACAACGTTTAAAGTATAACGTATAACGTATAACGTAGAACGTATAACGTACAACGTATAACGTATAACGTATAACGTATAACGTATAACGTATAACGTATAACGTATGACGTATCACGTATAAGGTATGACCTATAACGTATAACGTATAACGTATAACGTATAACGTATAACGTATAACGTATAACGTATAACGTATAACGTATAACGTATAACGTATAACGTATAACGTATAACATATAACGTATAACGTATAACGTATAACGTATAACGTATAACGTGTAACGTATAACGTATAACGTATAACGTATAACGTATAACGCATAACGTATAACGTATAACGTATAACGTATAACGTATAACGTATAACGTATAACGTATAACGTATAACGTATAACGCATAACGTATAACGTATAACGTATAACGTATAACGTATAACGGATAACGTATAACGTATAACGTACAACGTTTAACGTATAACGTATAACGTAGAACGTATAACGTATAACGTATAACGTATGACGTATAACGTATAATGTACAACGTTTAACGTATAACGTATAACGTATAACGTAGATCGTATAACGTACAACGTATAACGTATAACGTATAACGTATAACGTATAACGTATAACGTATAACGTATAACGTATAACGTATAACGTATAACGTATAACGTATAACGTATAACGTATAACGTATAACGTATAACGGATAACGTATAACGTATAACGTACAACGTTTAACGTATAACGTATAACGTATAACGTGTAACGTATAACGTATAACGTATAACGTATAACGTATAACGTATAACGTATAACGTATAACGTATAACGTATAACGTATACCGTATAACGTATAGCGTATAACGGTTAACGTAAAACGTATAACGTATTACATATTACGTATAACGTATGACGTATTACATATTACGTATAACGTATAACGTATAACGTACAACGTTTAACGTATAACGTATAACGTATAACGTATAACGTATGACGTATAACGTATAATGTACAACGTTTAACGTATAACGTATAACGTATAACGTAGAACGTATAACGTACAACGTATAACGTATAACGTATAACGTATAACGTATAACGTATAACGTATAACGCATAACGTATAACGTATAACGTATAACGCATAACGTATAACGTATAACGTATAACGTATAACGTATAACGTATAACGTATAACGGATAACGTATAACGTATAACGTACAACGTTTAACGTATAACGTATAACGTAGAACGTATAACGTATAACGTATAACGTATGACGTATAACGTATAATGTACAACGTTTAACGTATAACGTATAACGTATAACGTAGATCGTATAACGTACAACGTATAACGTATAACGTATAACGTATAACGTATAACGTATAATGTATAACGTATAACGTATAACGTATAACGTATAACGTATAACGTATAACGTATAACGTATAACGTATAACGGATAACGTATAACGTATAACGTACAACGTTTAACGTATAACGTATAACGTATAACGTGTAACGTATAACGTATAACGTATAACGTATAACGTATAACGTATAACGTATAACGTATAACGTATAACGTATAACGTATACCGTATAACGTATAGCGTATAACGGTTAACGTAAAACGTATAACGTATTACATATTACGTATAACGTATGACGTATTACATATTACGTATAACGTATAACGTATAACGTACAACGTTTAACGTATAACGTATAACGTATAACGTATAACGTATGACGTATAACGTATAATGTACAACGTTTAACGTATAACGTATAACGTATAACGTAGAACGTATAACGTACAACGTATAACGTATAACGTATAACGTATAACGTATAACGTATAACGTATAACGTATAACGTATGACGTATCACGTATAAGGTATGACCTATAACGTATAACGTATAACGTATAACGTATAACGTATAACGTATAACGTATAACGTATAACGTATAACGCATAACGTATAACGTATAACGTATAACGTATAACATATAACGTACAACGTTTAACGTATAACGTATAACGTATAACGTAGATCGTATAACGTACAACGTATAACGTACAACGTTTAACGTATAACGTATAACGTATAACGTATAACGTATAACGTATAACGTATAACGTATAACGTATAACGTATAACGTATAACGCATAACGTATAGCGTATAACGTATAGCGTATAACGTATGAAGTATAACGTATAACGTACAACGTCTAACGTAGAACGTATAACGTATAACGTATAACGCATAACGTATAGCGTATAACGTATAGCGTATAACGTATGAAGTATAACGTATAACGTACAACGTCTAACGTAGAACGTATAACGTATAACGTATAACGTACGACGTATAACGTAGAACGTATAACGTATAACGTATAACGTATAACGTATCACGTATAACGTATGACGTATAACGTATAACGTATCACGAATAACGTATAACGTATAACGTATAACGTATAACGTATAACGTATAACGTATAACGTATAACGTATAACGTATAACGTATAACGTACAACGTTTAACGTATAACGTATAACGTATAACGTATAACGTATAACGTATAACGTATAACGTACAACGTATAACGTATAACGAATAACGTATAACGTATAACGTATAACGTATAACGTATAACGTATAACGTATAACGTATAACGTATAACGTACAACGTTTAACGTTTAACGTATAACGTATAACGTATAACGTACAACGTATAACGTATAACGTATAACGTATAACGTATAACGTATAACGTATAACGTATAGCGTCTAACGTATAACGTATAACGTACAACGTTTAACGTATAACGTATAACGTATAACGTATAACGTATAACGTATAACGTATAACGTATAACGTATACCGTATAACGTATAACGTATAACGTATAACGTATAACATATAACGTATAACGTATAACGTATAACGTATAGCGTCTATCGTATAACGTATAACGTATAACGTATAACGTCTAACGTATAAGGTATAACGTATAACGTATAACGTATAACACATAACGTATAACGTATAATGTACAACGTTTAACGTATAACGTATAACGTATAACGTATAACGTATAACGTATAACGCATAACGTATAACGTATAACGTATAACGTATAACGTATAACGTATAACGTATAACGTATAACGTATAACGTATAACGTATAACGTATAACGTATAACGTATAACGTATAACGTATAACGTATAACGTACAACGTTTAACGTACAACGTATAACGTATAACGTATAACGTATAACGTATAACGTGTAACGTATAACGTATAGCGTCTAACGTATAACGTATAACGTACAACGTTTAACGTATAACGTATAACGTATAACGTATAACGTATAACGTATAACGTATAACGTATACCGTATAACGTATAACGTATAACGTATAACGTATAACATATAACGTATAACGTATAACGTATAACGTATAGCGTCTATCGTATAACGTATAACGTATAACGTATAACGTCTAACGTATAAGGTATAACGTATAACGTATAACGTATAACACATAACGTATAACGTATAATGTACAACGTTTAACGTATAACGTATAACGTATAACGTATAACGTATAACGTATAACGCATAACGTATAACGTATAACGTATAACGTATAACGTATAACGTATAACGTATAACGTATAACGTATAACGTATAACGTATAACGTATAACGTATAACGTATAACGTATAACGTATAACGTATAACGTATAACGTGTAACGTATAACGTGTAACGTATAACGTGTAACGTATAACGTATAACGTATAACGTATAACGTATAACGTATAACGTATAGCGTATAACGTATAGCGTATAACGTATAGCGTATAACGTATAACGTATAACGTATAACGTACAACGTCTAACGTATAACGTATAACGTATAACGTATAACGTATAACGTACAACGTATAACGTATAACGTATAACGTATAACGTATAACGTATAACGTATAACGTATAACGTATAACGTATCACGTATAACGTATGACGTATAACGTATAACGAATAACGTATAACGTATAACGTATAACGTATAACGTATAACGTATAACGTATAACGTATAACGTATAACGTATAACGTATAACGTATGACGTACAACGTTTAACGTATAACGTATAACGTATAACGTATAACGTATAACGTATAAGGTATAACGTATAACGTATAACGTATAACGTATAAAGGATAACGTATAACGTATAACGTACAACGTTTAACGTATAACGTATAACGTATAACGTGTAACGTATAACGTATAACGTATAACGTATAACGTATAACGTATAACGTATAACGTATAACGTATAACGTATAACGTATACCGTATAACGTATAGCGTATAACGGTTAACGTAAAACGTATAACGTATTACATATTACGTATAACGTATGACGTATTACATATTACGTATAACGTATAACGTATAACGTACAACGTTTAACGTATAACGTATAACGTATAACGTATAACGTATGACGTATAACGTATAATGTACAACGTTTAACGTATAACGTATAACGTATAACGTAGAACGTATAACGTACAACGTATAACGTATAACGTATAACGTATAACGTATAACGTATAACGTATAACGCATAACGTATAACGTATAACGTATAACGCATAACGTATAACGTATAACGTATAACGTATAACGTATAACGGATAACGTATAACGTATAACGTACAACGTTTAACGTATAACGTATAACGTAGAACGTATAACGTATAACGTATAACGTATGACGTATAACGTATAATGTACAACGTTTAACGTATAACGTATAACGTATAACGTAGATCGTATAACGTACAACGTATAACGTATAACGTATAACGTATAACGTATAACGTATAATGTATAACGTATAACGTATAACGTATAACGTATAACGTATAACGTATAACGTATAACGTATAACGTATAACGGATAACGTATAACGTATAACGTACAACGTTTAACGTATAACGTATAACGTATAACGTGTAACGTATAACGTATAACGTATAACGTATAACGTATAACGTATAACGTATAACGTATAACGTATAACGTATAACGTATACCGTATAACGTATAGCGTATAACGGTTAACGTAAAACGTATAACGTATTACATATTACGTATAACGTATGACGTATTACATATTACGTATAACGTATAACGTATAACGTACAACGTTTAACGTATAACGTATAACGTATAACGTATAACGTATGACGTATAACGTATAATGTACAACGTTTAACGTATAACGTATAACGTATAACGTAGAACGTATAACGTACAACGTATAACGTATAACGTATAACGTATAACGTATAACGTATAACGTATAACGTATAACGTATAACGTATGACGTATCACGTATAAGGTATGACCTATAACGTATAACGTATAACGTATAACGTATAACGTATAACGTATAACGTATAACGTATAACGTATAACGCATAACGTATAACGTATAACGTATAACGTATAACATATAACGTACAACGTTTAACGTATAACGTATAACGTATAACGTAGATCGTATAACGTACAACGTATAACGTACAACGTTTAACGTATAACGTATAACGTATAACGTATAACGTATAACGTATAACGTATAACGTATAACGTATAACGTATAACGTATAACGCATAACGTATAGCGTATAACGTATAGCGTATAACGTATGAAGTATAACGTATAACGTACAACGTCTAACGTAGAACGTATAACGTATAACGTATAACGCATAACGTATAGCGTATAACGTATAGCGTATAACGTATGAAGTATAACGTATAACGTACAACGTCTAACGTAGAACGTATAACGTATAACGTATAACGTACGACGTATAGCGTAGAACGTATAACGTATAACGTATAACGTATAACGTATCACGTATAACGTATGACGTATAACGTATAACGTATCACGAATAACGTATAACGTATAACGTATAACGTATAACGTATAACGTATAACGTATAACGTATAACGTATAACGTATAACGTATAACGTACAACGTTTAACGTATAACGTATAACGTATAACGTATAACGTATAACGTATAACGTATAACGTACAACGTATAACGTATAACGAATAACGTATAACGTATAACGTATAACGTATAACGTATAACGTATAACGTATAACGTATAACGTATAACGTACAACGTTTAACGTTTAACGTATAACGTATAACGTATAACGTACAACGTATAACGTATAACGTATAACGTATAACGTATAACGTATAACGTATAACGTATAGCGTCTAACGTATAACGTATAACGTACAACGTTTAACGTATAACGTATAACGTATAACGTATAACGTATAACGTATAACGTATAACGTATAACGTATACCGTATAACGTATAACGTATAACGTATAACGTATAACCTATAACGTATAACGTATAACGTATAACGTATAGCGTCTATCGTATAACGTATAACGTATAACGTATAACGTCTAACGTATAAGGTATAACGTATAACGTATAACGTATAACACATAACGTATAACGTATAATGTACAACGTTTAACGTATAACGTATAACGTATAACGTATAACGTATAACGTATAACGCATAACGTATAACGTATAACGTATAACGTATAACGTATAACGTATCACGTATAACGTATGACGTATAACGTATAACGTATCACGAATAACGTATAACGTATAACGTATAACGTATAACGTATAACGTATAACGTATAACGTATAACGTATAACGTATAACGTATAACGTACAACGTTTAACGTATAACGTATAACGTATAACGTATAACGTATAACGTATAACGTATAACGTACAACGTATAACGTATAACGAATAACGTATAACGTATAACGTATAACGTATAACGTATAAAGTATAACGTATAACGTATAACGTATAACGTACAACGTTTAACGTTTAACGTATAACGTATAACGTATAACGTACAACGTATAACGTATAACGTATAACGTATAACGTATAACGTATAACGTATAACGTATAGCGTCTAACGTATAACGTATAACGTACAACGTTTAACGTATAACGTATAACGTATAACGTATAACGTATAACGTATAACGTATAACGTATAACGTATACCGTATAACGTATAACGTATAACGTATAACGTATAACATATAACGTATAACGTATAACGTATAACGTATAGCGTCTATCGTATAACGTATAACGTATAACGTATAACGTCTAACGTATAAGGTATAACGTATAACGTATAACGTATAACACATAACGTATAACGTATAATGTACAACGTTTAACGTATAACGTATAACGTATGACGTATAACGTATAATGTACAACGTTTAACGTATAACGTATAACGTATAACGTAGAACGTATAACGTACAACGTATAACGTATAACGTATAACGTATAACGTATAACGTATAACGTATAACGCATAACGTATAACGTATAACGTATAACGCATAACGTATAACGTATAACGTATAACGTATAACGTATAACGGATAACGTATAACGTATAACGTACAACGTTTAACGTATAACGTATAACGTAGAACGTATAACGTATAACGTATAACGTATGACGTATAACGTATAATGTACAACGTTTAACGTATAACGTATAACGTATAACGTAGATCGTATAACGTACAACGTATAACGTATAACGTATAACGTATAACGTATAACGTATAATGTATAACGTATAACGTATAACGTATAACGTATAACGTATAACGTATAACGTATAACGTATAACGTATAACGGATAACGTATAACGTATAACGTACAACGTTTAACGTATAACGTATAACGTATAACGTGTAACGTATAACGTATAACGTATAACGTATAACGTATAACGTATAACGTATAACGTATAACGTATAACGTATAACGTATACCGTATAACGTATAGCGTATAACGGTTAACGTAAAACGTATAACGTATTACATATTACGTATAACGTATGACGTATTACATATTACGTATAACGTATAACGTATAACGTACAACGTTTAACGTATAACGTATAACGTATAACGTATAACGTATGACGTATAACGTATAATGTACAACGTTTAACGTATAACGTATAACGTATAACGTAGAACGTATAACGTACAACGTATAACGTATAACGTATAACGTATAACGTATAACGTATAACGTATAACGTATAACGTATAACGTATGACGTATCACGTATAAGGTATGACCTATAACGTATAACGTATAACGTATAACGTATAACGTATAACGTATAACGTATAACGTATAACGTATAACGCATAACGTATAACGTATAACGTATAACGTATAACATATAACGTACAACGTTTAACGTATAACGTATAACGTATAACGTAGATCGTATAACGTACAACGTATAACGTACAACGTTTAACGTATAACGTATAACGTATAACGTATAACGTATAACGTATAACGTATAACGTATAACGTATAACGTATAACGTATAACGCATAACGTATAGCGTATAACGTATAGCGTATAACGTATGAAGTATAACGTATAACGTACAACGTCTAACGTAGAACGTATAACGTATAACGTATAACGCATAACGTATAGCGTATAACGTATAGCGTATAACGTATGAAGTATAACGTATAACGTACAACGTCTAACGTAGAACGTATAACGTATAACGTATAACGTACGACGTATAGCGTAGAACGTATAACGTATAACGTATAACGTATAACGTATCACGTATAACGTATGACGTATAACGTATAACGTATCACGAATAACGTATAACGTATAACGTATAACGTATAACGTATAACGTATAACGTATAACGTATAACGTATAACGTATAACGTATAACGTACAACGTTTAACGTATAACGTATAACGTATAACGTATAACGTATAACGTATAACGTATAACGTACAACGTATAACGTATAACGAATAACGTATAACGTATAACGTATAACGTATAACGTATAACGTATAACGTATAACGTATAACGTATAACGTACAACGTTTAACGTTTAACGTATAACGTATAACGTATAACGTACAACGTATAACGTATAACGTATAACGTATAACGTATAACGTATAACGTATAACGTATAGCGTCTAACGTATAACGTATAACGTACAACGTTTAACGTATAACGTATAACGTATAACGTATAACGTATAACGTATAACGTATAACGTATAACGTATACCGTATAACGTATAACGTATAACGTATAACGTATAACCTATAACGTATAACGTATAACGTATAACGTATAGCGTCTATCGTATAACGTATAACGTATAACGTATAACGTCTAACGTATAAGGTATAACGTATAACGTATAACGTATAACACATAACGTATAACGTATAATGTACAACGTTTAACGTATAACGTATAACGTATAACGTATAACGTATAACGTATAACGCATAACGTATAACGTATAACGTATAACGTATAACGTATAACGTATCACGTATAACGTATGACGTATAACGTATAACGTATCACGAATAACGTATAACGTATAACGTATAACGTATAACGTATAACGTATAACGTATAACGTATAACGTATAACGTATAACGTATAACGTACAACGTTTAACGTATAACGTATAACGTATAACGTATAACGTATAACGTATAACGTATAACGTACAACGTATAACGTATAACGAATAACGTATAACGTATAACGTATAACGTATAACGTATAAAGTATAACGTATAACGTATAACGTATAACGTACAACGTTTAACGTTTAACGTATAACGTATAACGTATAACGTACAACGTATAACGTATAACGTATAACGTATAACGTATAACGTATAACGTATAACGTATAGCGTCTAACGTATAACGTATAACGTACAACGTTTAACGTATAACGTATAACGTATAACGTATAACGTATAACGTATAACGTATAACGTATAACGTATACCGTATAACGTATAACGTATAACGTATAACGTATAACATATAACGTATAACGTATAACGTATAACGTATAGCGTCTATCGTATAACGTATAACGTATAACGTATAACGTCTAACGTATAAGGTATAACGTATAACGTATAACGTATAACACATAACGTATAACGTATAATGTACAACGTTTAACGTATAACGTATAACGTATAACGTATAACGTATAACGTATAACGCATAACGCATAACGTATAACGTATAACGTATAACGTATAACGTATAACGTATAACGTATAACGTATAACGTATAACGTATAACGTATAACGTATAACGTATAACGTATAACGTACAACGTTTAACGTACAACGTATAACGTATAACGTATAACGTATAACGTATAACGTATAACGTATAACGTATAGCGTCTAACGTATAACGTATAACGTACAACGTTTAACGTATAACGTATAACGTATAACGTATAACGTATAACGTATAACGTATAACGTATAACGTATAACGTATAACGTATACCGTATAACGTATAACGTATAACGTATAACGTATAACATATAACGTATAACGTATAACGTATAACGTATAGCGTCTATCGTATAACGTATAACGTATAACGTATAACGTCTAACGTATAAGGTATAACGTATAACGTATAACGTATAACACATAACGTATAACGTATAATGTACAACGTTTAACGTATAACGTATAACGTATAACGTATAACGTATAACGTATAACGCATAACGTATAACGTATAACGTATAACGTATAACGTATAACGTATAACGTATAACGTATAACGTATCACGTATAACGTATGACGTATAACGTATAACGAATAACGTATAACGTATAACGTATAACGTATAACGTATAACGTATAACGTATAACGTATAACGTATAACGTATAACGTATAACGTATGACGTACAACGTTTAACGTATAACGTATAACGTATAACGTATAACGTATAACGTACAACGTATAACGTATAACGTATACCGTATAACGTATAACGTACAACGTATAACGTATAACGCATAACGTATAGCGTATAACGTATAGCGTATAACGTATAAAGTATAACGTATAACGTACATCGTCTAACGTATAACGTATAACGTATAACGTATAACGTACGACGTATAACGTATAACGTATAACGTATAACGTATAACGTATAACGTATCACGTATAACGTATGACGTATAACGTATAACGTATCACGAATAACGTATAACGTATAACGTATAACGTATAACGTATAACGTATAACGTATAACGTATAACGTATAACGTATAACGTACAACGTTTAACGTATAACGTATAACGTATAACGTATAACGTATAACGTATAACGTATAACGTACAACGTATAACGTATAACGTATATCCTATAACGCATAACGTATAACGTATAACGTATAACGTATAACGTATAACGTATAACGTATAACGTATAACGTATAACGTATAACGTATAACGTATAACGTATAACGTATAACGTATAACGTATAACGTATAACGTATAACGTATAACGTATAACGTATAACGTATAACGTATAACGTATAACGTATAACGTATAACGTATAACGTATAACGTATAACGTATCACGTATAACGTATGACGTATAACGTATAACGTATCACGAATAACGTATAACGTATAACGTATAACGTATAACGTATAACGTATAACGTATAACGTATAACGTATAACGTATAACGTATAACGTATAACGTATAACGTATAACGTATAACGTATAACGTATAACGTATAACGTACAACGTTTAACGTACAACGTATAACGTATAACGTATAACGTATAACGTATAACGTATAACGTATAACGTATAGCGTCTAACGTATAACGTATAACGTACAACGTTTAACGTATAACGTATAACGTATAACGTATAACGTATAACGTATAACGTATAACGTATAACGTATAACGTATACCGTATAACGTATAACGTATAACGTATAACGTATAACATATAACGTATAACGTATAACGTATAACGTATAGCGTCTATCGTATAACGTATAACGTATAACGTATAACGTCTAACGTATAAGGTATAACGTATAACGTATAACGTATAACACATAACGTATAACGTATAATGTACAACGTTTAACGTATAACGTATAACGTATAACGTATAACGTATAACGTATAACGTATAACGCATAACGTATAACGTATAACGTATAACGTATAACGTATAACGTATAACGTATAACGTATAACGTATAACGTATCACGTATAACGTATGACGTATAACGTATAACGAATAACGTATAACGAATAACGTATAACGTATAACGTATAACGTATAACGTATAACGTATAACGTATAACGTATAACGTATAACGTATAACGTATAACGTATGACGTACAACGTTTAACGTATAACGTATAACGTATAACGTATAACGTATAACGTACAACGTATAACGTATAACGTATACCGTATAACGTATAACGTACAACGTATAACGTATAACGCATAACGTATAGCGTATAACGTATAGCGTATAACGTATAAAGTATAACGTATAACGTACAACGTCTAACGTATAACGTATAACGTATAACGTATAACGTACGACGTATAACGTATAACGTATAACGTATAACGTATAACGTATAACGTATCACGTATAACGTATGACGTATAACGTATAACGTATCACGAATAACGTATAACGTATAACGTATAACGTATAACGTATAACGTATAACGTATAACGTATAACGTATAACGTATAACGTACAACGTTTAACGTATAACGTATAACGTATAACGTATAACGTATAACGTATAACGTATAACGTACAACGTATAACGTATAACGTATATCCTATAACGCATAACGTATAACGTATAACGTATAACGTATAACGTATAACGTATAACGTATAACGTATAACGTATAACGTATAACGTATAACGTATAACGTATAACGTATAACGTATAACGTATAACGTATAACGTATAACGTATAACGTATAACGTATAACGTATAACGTATAACGTATAACGTATAACGTATAACGTATAACGTATAACGTATCACGTATAACGTATGACGTATAACGTATAACGTATCACGAATAACGTATAACGTATAACGTATAACGTATAACGTATAACGTATAACGTATAACGTATAACGTATAACGTATAACGTATAACGTATAACGTATAACGTATAACGTATAACGTATAACGTATAACGTATAACGTATAACGTATAACGTATAACGTATAACGTATAACGTACAACGTATAACGTATAACGTATATCCTATAACGCATAACGTATAACGTATAACGTATAACGTATAGCGTATAACGTATAACGTATAACGTATAACGTATAACGTATAACGTATAACGTATAACGTATAACGTACATCGTTTAACGTATAACGTATAACGTATAACGTATAACGTATAACGTATAACGTATAACGTATAACGTATAACGTATAACGTATAACGTATAACGTATAACGTATAACGTATAACGCATAACGTATAACGTATAACGTATAACGTGTAACGTATAACGTGTGACGTACAACGTTTAACGTATAACGTATAACGTAGAACGTATAATGTATAACGTATAACGTATAACGTATGACGTATAACGTATAACGTACAACGTTTAACGTATAACGTATAACGTATAACGTATAACGTATAGCGTATAGCGTATAACGTATAACGTATATCGTATAACGTATAACGTATAACGTATAACGTATAACGTATAACGTATAACGTATAACGTATAACGTATATCGCATGACGTATAACGCATAACGTATAACGTATAACGTATAACGTATAACGTATAACGTATAACGTATAACGTATAACGTATAACGTATAACGTGTAATGTATAACGTATAACGTATAACGTATAACGTATAACGTATAACGTAAGACGTATAACGCATGACCCATAACGCATAACGTATAACGTATAACGTACAACGTATGAAGTATAAGGTATATCCTATAACGCAAAACGTATATCCCATAACGCATAACGTATAACGTATAACGTATAACGTATAACGTATAACGTATACCGTATAACGTATAACGTATAACGTATAACGTATAGCGTATAACGTATAGCGTATAACGTATAACGTATAACGTATAACGTACAACGTCTAACGTATAACGTATAACGTATAACGTATAACGTACAACGTATAACGTATAACGTATAAAGTATAACGTATAACGTATAACGTATAACGTATAACGTATAACGTATAACGTATCACGTATAACGTATGACGTATAACGTATAACGAATAACGTATAACGTATAACGTATAACGTATAACGTATAACGTATAACGTATAACGTATAGCGTATAACGTATAACGTACAACGTTTAACGTATAACGTATAACGTATAACGTATAACGTATAACGTATAACGTATAACGTATAACGTATAACGCATAACGTATAACGTATAACGTATAACGTGTAACGTATAACGTGTAACGTACAACGTTTAACGTATAACGTATAACGTAGAACATATAACGTATAACGTATAACGTATAACGTATGACGTATAACGTATAACGTACAACGTTTAACGTATAACGTATGACGTATAACGTATAACGTACAACGTTTAACGTATAACGTATAACGTATAACGTATAACGTATAACGTATAGCGTATAACGTATAACGTATAACGTATAACGCATAACGTATAACGTATATCGCATGACGTATAACGCATAACATATAACGTATAACGTATAACGTATAACGTATAACGTATAACGTATAACGTATAACGTATAACGTGTAATGTATAACGTATAACGTATAACGTATAACGTATAACGTATAACGTAAGACGTATAACGCATGACCCATAACGCATAACGTATAACGTATAATGTACAACGTATGAAGTATAAGGTATATCCTATAACGCAAAACGTATATCCCATAACGCATAACGTATAACGTATAACGTATAACGTATAACGTATAACGTATACCGTATAACGTATAACGTATAACGTATAACGTATAGCGTATAACGTATAGCGTATAACGTATAACGTATAACGTATAACGTACAACGTCTAACGTATAACTTATAACGTATAACGTATAACGTACAACGTATAACGTATAACGTATAACGTATAACGTATAACGTATAACGTATAACGTATAACGTATAACGTATAACGTATCACGTATAACGTATGACGTATAACGTATAACGAATAACGTATAACGTATAACGTATAACGTATAACGTATAACGTATAACGTATAACGTATAACGTATAGCGTATAACGTATAACGTACAACGTTTAACGTATAACGTATAACGTATAACGTATAACGTATAACGTATAGCGTATAGCGTATAACGTATAACGTATATCGTATAACGTATAACGTATAACGTATAACGTATAACGTATAACGTATAACGTATAACGTATAACGTATAACGTATAACGTATAACGTATAACGTATAACGTATAACGTATAACGTATAACGTATAACGTATAACGTATAACGTATAACGTATCACGTATAACGTATGACGTATAACGTATAACGTATCACGAATAACGTATAACGTATAACGTATAACGTATAACGTATAACGTATAACGTATAACGTATAACGTATAACGTATAACGTATAACGTATAACGTATAACGTATAACGTATAACGTATAACGTATAACGTATAACGTATAACGTATAACGTATAACGTATAACGTATAACGTACAACGTATAACGTATAACGTATATCCTATAACGCATAACGTATAACGTATAACGTATAACGTATAGCGTATAACGTATAACGTATAACGTATAACGTATAACGTATAACGTATAACGTATAACGTATAACGTACATCGTTTAACGTATAACGTATAACGTATAACGTATAACGTATAACGTATAACGTATAACGTATAACGTATAACGTATAACGTATAACGTATAACGTATAACGTATAACGTATAACGCATAACGTATAACGTATAACGTATAACGTGTAACGTATAACGTGTGACGTACAACGTTTAACGTATAACGTATAACGTAGAACGTATAATGTATAACGTATAACGTATAACGTATGACGTATAACGTATAACGTACAACGTTTAACGTATAACGTATAACGTATAACGTATAACGTATAGCGTATAGCGTATAACGTATAACGTATATCGTATAACGTATAACGTATAACGTATAACGTATAACGTATAACGTATAACGTATAACGTATAACGTATATCGCATGACGTATAACGCATAACGTATAACGTATAACGTATAACGTATAACGTATAACGTATAACGTATAACGTATAACGTATAACGTATAACGTGTATTGTATAACGTATAACGTATAACGTATAACGTATAACGTATAACGTAAGACGTATAACGCATGACCCATAACGCATAACGTATAACGTATAACGTACAACGTATGAAGTATAAGGTATATCCTATAACGCAAAACGTATATCCCATAACGCATAACGTATAACGTATAACGTATAACGTATAACGTATAACGTATACCGTATAACGTATAACGTATAACGTATAACGTATAGCGTATAACGTATAGCGTATAACGTATAACGTATAACGTATAACGTACAACGTCTAACGTATAACGTATAACGTATAACGTATAACGTACAACGTATAACGTATAACGTATAAAGTATAACGTATAACGTATAACGTATAACGTATAACGTATAACGTATAACGTATCACGTATAACGTATGACGTATAACGTATAACGAATAACGTATAACGTATAACGTATAACGTATAACGTATAACGTATAACGTATAACGTATAGCGTATAACGTATAACGTACAACGTTTAACGTATAACGTATAACGTATAACGTATAACGTATAACGTATAACGTATAACGTATAACGTATAACGCATAACGTATAACGTATAACGTATAACGTGTAACGTATAACGTGTAACGTACAACGTTTAACGTATAACGTATAACGTAGAACATATAACGTATAACGTATAACGTATAACGTATGACGTATAACGTATAACGTACAACGTTTAACGTATAACGTATGACGTATAACGTATAACGTACAACGTTTAACGTATAACGTATAACGTATAACGTATAACGTATAACGTATAGCGTATAACGTATAACGTATAACGTATAACGCATAACGTATAACGTATATCGCATGACGTATAACGCATAACATATAACGTATAACGTATAACGTATAACGTATAACGTATAACGTATAACGTATAACGTATAACGTGTAATGTATAACGTATAACGTATAACGTATAACGTATAACGTATAACGTAAGACGTATAACGCATGACCCATAACGCATAACGTATAACGTATAACGTACAACGTATGAAGTATAAGGTATATCCTATAACGCAAAACGTATATCCCATAACGCATAACGTATAACGTATAACGTATAACGTATAACGTATAACGTATACCGTATAACGTATAACGTATAACGTATAACGTATAGCGTATAACGTATAGCGTATAACGTATAACGTATAACGTATAACGTACAACGTCTAACGTATAACTTATAACGTATAACGTATAACGTACAACGTATAACGTATAACGTATAACGTATAACGTATAACGTATAACGTATAACGTATAACGTATAACGTATCACGTATAACGTATGACGTATAACGTATAACGAATAACGTATAACGTATAACGTATAACGTATAACGTATAACGTATAACGTATAACGTATAACGTATAGCGTATAACGTATAACGTACAACGTTTAACGTATAACGTATAACGTATAACGTATAACGTATAACGTATAACGTATAACGTATAACGTACAACGTATAACGTAT